>NW_026919020.1:0-20000 GCF_032062105.1 Saccostrea cuccullata | reverse complement strand
TCAGGTAAGTCGCATGACATAATAAAAAACCTCCAATAAGATTTTAATCATATTTTCCCATTCCTAATAAAAATCTGTTGTTGTTGTTGTTGTTGTTTTTATTAAACTAGCCATCTTTTTCTTTATCTCTCTTTCCTCTTTTTTGTGTTCTAGTTTGTCTTTATAAGTATCAAATGACGTATGGTGAAAAACGTTTCGTAATATTTGGGCTTACGTCGCAGTTTCAATTCAGTAAAAAATCATCGCCGTAGTCAGCGGTATCAACTCTGATGTCTGATAAGTAGGTGCTGAGAGAGCTTCAAGCAACTGACAATCGTTTGAGTTCGTCTGTAATTTGCAATGAAAACACTGATATATTAATATTAAAGAAACAAATTTTTATTGCTTGAGCACCCCTCCCATTTTCTTCGACTGTAACCTCAAATATGTCGAAGGTTTCCTCCAAAAAACGAGACTGAAATTGTGGCATTTAAAAAAAATAATGGTATTTAAATTTTATTGATTTCGTTAATTCTTGCTCTCTCAGTGCATATTTGGAAGGCCATGTTTCACTAAAAATCACCATTTGCGTCAAATAACACCGCATATTCCAGCAAAGTAAATATAGTTTTCCTTGCAAGTTCGTGTTCTGTACTCAGTTAGCTTCAATCTTTTCGTCTTCAAGGGAAAGCTTGGGCTTGGCATCGTCTCCTCCTAATTTAATTAGGCACTAAGAGGGATTCGTATAGGTATAGATCTATAACATTTCCAGTAACAAGGTAGCGTGTTTTACAAAGTGTTAACTCCCCCCCCCCCCCTCCTCGAATATACACCTTAGGTCCAAGGATTTTGTTTAATGACATGCTGACATACCATTAAGAGCTGATCATTGTAAGGATAACCTAATTAACTTTTATCCCTTTTGTTTTCTGTTTCCATATAATAAAAGAAATGAAAAATATCTGTTTTCTGTTTTTTTAAAAGTGCAAGCAATGAGTTTTAAATGATTACTTTTCGAATTGAATTGCAATTTATTTTTGTTCGAGGTGTGTTCTTCAACTTTCTACTGCCTTTTGCAGGTTGCCTTTATGAGAGCATGGACCCTCTGTCACCCTCAGTTAATTTTCGTTCTAAATAAATGACGAATACGCACGGTGAAGATAAAATCTTTTCTCTGCATGTCACTGCACGATCTTCATAAACTGCAGTAGCATCAATGCATGTCTTTTTGATTATTGCGCTCATATTTTGAACAAATAATACACTAGTTATTTAGCATCCAAATACATGGAGTGCATATATACCGAGACCATACACACCCTTTATTTTGACGTTTTCCATTTTTGCTCTAAACTAGGGATTTTTATTTCATTGTAAAAGAAGTCTACAATTAAGAAGTCTATGTATTAATGAAAGATGTAACCGGCACTTGCTCATTTCTAAACCAATCAAAAATTCTTGGTGCTATATAGGAATTTCTTTTAAATGCTAGAAATTCTGTAATAATATTTATGATTAATGAATTGATTTAAATTTCAATTTATTAAACATCATTTTACTCAATCAAATGAATTAATTAATTTTATTATACCAAAAAAATTGCAAAATGCATATAACAATATCATACGTTTGAGGAGCCCATCCTCATTTTGACCGATTAAAAATAATATAGTACATGTATGTACATTTAAAATGTATACATTTTTTTTATATTTATATGAAGTGTGATTTTTTTAAAAAACAATATTATTATCCGTATGCTTTGAATATCAATCACGTAATTCATTTACTCTCCGATTTTTTTCCCAATTTTAAAAGGCGATTTTAGGTCAAGATCTAGTAAATAACTTTAGACTAATTGATATTGATTGAAAGAAGATTGAAAGAAGAGGGCATGAACATACTAATTATCGTTTTCTGAGAGACTGTAGGCAATCTTGATACATTCCATTTGTCGAATATGTAAAAAACGCCCATATTCATGACCGGTTTTCTTAATTTTTCATTGAAAATGACAGTTTAAAATACAGTTTTTCATCTTGTTTATCTACAGATTATGCCCCAAAACACCTTACGTGTATTTGGCCAAGCTAAAGTTGTAAAGCATCAATAAAGGAATTTATTTCTCAAATTTGATAAATCTGTAGGCACCTTTCATTTACTAGATCTTGACCTTAATTAAGTAGCTTGAACTTTGGTTTGAGCAATGTACGAATCATGGTCATTTGGTGTACGAACCCAGGTACATTTATTTTTCAGACTTCGAGGAGGATTTCACAACAAATATAAAAAATAACTTATACAATTTTTGACTAATAGGAAGGATTAATCACTTAGAAACGCAATAGAAATAATTCATACTGGTTTAATAAAGCCGAGCCTCATTCATTTGATTTTACTTGCAAGTGTTTGTTTACTTTTCCCGTAAACTGCTGACGTAAAGCAAACTACACATGCCCTAAAATCGTAGCGCCACCACCAAGTATCGAGTCACGTGATATACACGGGGTCTTGACTAAATAGAAAATCTGATCGCTGAGATTGAAAAATTTCCGTATTATGCTGAAAACAGATTTATTTAACTGACAAAAATAACGGTAAAGTTGTCCGAACCTAGGTCAATTTTTTTGTCTGTCCGAACCATGGTCAGTTTGCCCTACTGCTAAAACGAATTTATAAAAGAATTATTTTGGGGGGGGGGGGGGCTAGTACATTTTTGGTAGGGCTGACAACTTTCACTAGCAATCAGCCCTGCATGTCTAGCTATTTTTATATTGAGTTTCAAACACTGGAAATATGCAGGCATACTTGGTTAGTGGAGATACAAGTTTGCTAAAATCATAGTGCCCTCCCTTAGCCACAGTGCTCAGGTGAGTGATGTGGCTCATGGGCCTCTTGTAAAAGAAAAGTGTGGTTTTTTGGGGGGTGGGGTGATTTGGCAATCTGAGATGGGCGTTACATTGTACAGTTGTAGAAAAAAAAAATCATTTGAACATGTTGAAGAAGGAATTATCATCAATAATGAATGTTTGGTATTGTCTGCTTACATGTATAATTTCCTTTATTTATTATACCCCCCACAAACGAAGTTTGGGGGGGGGTATATAGGAATCACCTTGTCTGTCTGACCATCTGTCTGTCTGTGCAATCGTGTCCGGTCCATTTCTTTCTTACAGAGGGACATTAGAATCTACTACTCCACACAAAGATTGCCCATGGGCCATGACCTAAGGGTGTGTCATGACCTTGACCAAGGTCATTTGGGGAACTTCAAGGTCACTGGAAGAAAAATTTCATAATTCGTGTCCGGTCCATATCTTTCTTATGGATACACTTGGTAGGTTCTCTTTTCACACAAAGATAGCCCATGACCCTAGGGTGTGTCATGACCTTGACCCAAGGTCATTTTGGGAAGTTCAAGGTCATTGGAATTTGGAAGTAAAATTCATAATTTGTGTCCGGTCCATATCTTTCTTATGGATAAACTTGGTAGGTTGTCATTTCACACAAAGATTGCCCATGACCCAAGGGTGTGTCATGACCTTGACCCAAGGTCATTTGGGGAAGTTCAAGGTCACTGGAAGAAAAAACTCATAATTCTTGTCCTGTCGATATCTTTCTTATGGATAAACTTGGTAGGTTGTCATTTCACACAAAGATTGCCCATGACCCAAGGGTGTGTCATGACCCTGACCCAAGGTCATTTGGGGAACTTCAAGGTCACTGGAAGAAAAATTTCATAATTCATGTTTGATACATATCTTTAAAATGGAAAAACTTACTTCTGAAAAACCCAGCGGGGGGTATTTTGTCCCGTTTGGACAGTTCTAGTTAAAAATTTGAAGAACACTAGGTATGCATAGAGAATATTTTATGTTTTTTGGTTGGATATGGAAGCAATTTCACAAGTGATGTAGATTTTTTTTATTATTTACATAAGCACACGGCAAAAAGTAAAAACAAAACAAAAATTTTAAAAAGCTTGTATTTCATCTTTGAAAATATAATAAATACGCCATAAGTCTTGATTCTGCATATTTGCTGCCAAATATTTGCCAGGACAACACCAACTAACAAAAATTCCTTGACAAGCAATACCTTGAACTCTGTTAACTTTGCCATTTCAGCCATTTTGACAGCTCATATCAAAAAGTTGTACTTCGAAAGTGAAATGCCAGAAGATTCAGAATCACGAGTCAAAGAGCTAAAACAATGGTATGAAGAAAGCTTAAAGAAGTCATCCAAAACGCCAGGTAACAATCAGCTCAGCTCAAAAAATTGAACATTTCCTTAAACATGATTATATTCTAATCATATGCTGTAGGAATGGCACTAATATTTAAACATCATTTACATGATAAACTTATAGCTTTCAATGGGAAACTAATAACATGGGTACCTACATATACATGTAGGTGCAAACAAAGTGAATGACTGAAAAAGATTTTCTAGAAGCTCAATAGGTAAACTCAGAACCAACGATATAAAAGCCCAAAATACTGCACCTCCTACAGTTTCAGTCTGACTCTGCTCTGTTCATTAAAATTGACCGGATTTGGCAACAGTTTAAATTAGATAATTGAATTACTGAAAGAGACAAGTTTACTTCATAGAAGACAAGATTTTGAATACACTAAATGTACTTAACATTTGATAAGACAAGTTTTACTGTTGTAACTTTTCTTTACTAGGTACAAAACAAGTCCTTGGTGAGAACAGAGGCGTCAAACGGCCACACGAGGAAGTGGAAGACAACATACCAGCTGGCAGCAGTAAGCATTTCATTGGGATTTAATTATACCCCCGCAAACAAAGTTTAGGGGGGTATATTGGAATCAGCATGTCCGTCTGTCTGTCCGTCTGTCTGTCTGTCTGTAGACAAGATTTTGTCCGGACCATTTCTCAGAAACTATTGGATGGATTTGTCTGAAAATTTGTACACTTATTATTCAACATATGAAGTTGTGCACCTGGTATTTTCATCATGATTGGGTAATTTTTCTGCATTTTACAGGTGTTTTTTCTTTTTTATTTTATGGTTTTGTCTGGCTCATAACGAGAAAACTATTAGACTGACAATCATCAAACTTGGACAGTTTATGCATCTTGGGTAGAAGGTGTGTCACAACCTATTTTAAGGTCACCGTGACCTTTAATTTAAGTGAAATTTTAAAAAGAAACCTGTCCTTTACTATTGAATTACACAATCCCAAAAATGTAAGAGTGTTTCTGTATCCCTGTTTAAAAAATGTTAAATTAAGAAAATAATATTTTTTCATTATATACTTTACAGCAATCCTTAACAAATGTTATTTTATAAGAGATAATCTACCTCTCCCAAGGGTATAATTATCAAGCACTGATCAAGGAGAATTTTGATAACAGAAAATTGCATCCCTTGGCATTTATCAGTGGACATGCATCCAGTCAAAGATTAATTAATGAGTTCAATGTAGGAAAGCTAGCTGTCTCAATCATTTCTGTTAGCTGTTATCTCTGATTAAGGTCCTTTGGGAATTAGACAGAGGAACTGCTGGTCAGTTTAAATAGCATATGTCATTTGATGGCCAGCCTTCTATTTCTAAAATCAATTTGTTATAGATTAAGTTTTTAATACTAATTAGTTAAATTGATATATTAAAAAAAATTAAAATATCAAGTAACAAATTTCAGAGCATCATGTCCCACATGAAAGATATATGCATATGTATTTGTTTGTGGGGGAGGAGCATTTGTCAAGCTATAATGCAACCATTTGATGATTATTTGTTACAATTAATGCTTATACCACAGGAGATGTTTAAACAAATATCAAAAGGAAAAAAAAATTATGGAAATCCTTTTAAAGGTTGCCATGATTTCCCCACACTCTAAACTGTTTATATTAATTGAATGAACAATATTTGACTGGAGTATCATGCTGTGTTGGGCACTTTATTATTTTTAAAGTGAATTTGATATAAAGTTATAAAGATTAATTTGATTCTGTATAATATTTCTTTTTTCAACAATTATTTTTCAGAGTAGCATGACAAATAATTGCAATTTCTTTTTTTAATGAAATTAAAAAAAAAACTGTTACAGTGTATTAGTATTGATGTTTTATTTGGTTGCACCTTAGATTCATAAATTGAAAAAAAGTAATGAGCATGCAATTATATTTTCACCACAATTATATTTTCACTCGATTTGTTTTAAGACAATAGTGAACACCTCTTAATAGATCCATAAAATATTTGTGAATTGGCACCTACTCTGAAAAAACACAGCGGGGGTATTTGTCCCTATTGGACAGTTCTAGTTAGGGTTGTCATGGTTCCCAAATTTTCTGTTCAGTTTCAGGTTGGTTTGAAATATAAATTAGCTTAAAAGATCTTTGTTCCATTAGATTCACCTTTAAAATCAAATGAGATAGAAGATGTTGGAACAGACATTGAAACAGAGATAGAAAAAGGGATCAACAATTGGATGAACAAGTCTGCTGACAGCTTGAAATTTAGTTCTTTATTAGAAGCACTTGGAACTGCAGGTTTCTCATTTGCCAAAGGTAAAAAAAGTATTTTAAAAACAGAATATGCCTGTGTTAAGACGGGAGATTTAAGCCCAAGAATGATCAAACTTTGTCCCCTGATACAATCATCTTTTGGTAAAAGGTGTGTCCCACATTAAATTAGGTTGCTATGACTATGAAATGAATTTGATGTAAAGTAATTAAAGCTATTTTGATATTGTGTATCATTTTTATGCCCCCTTTTTGAAGAAGGGAGAGCATATTGCTTTGCTGTTGTCTATCAGTAGGTCACTCCACCATCATTTTCTTCACAGCCTGTACTGCTGTAGTATTGTTTATCATTTCTAAAAAAAAAATACAACAAGCAAATTCAAAGAATTGTGGTCCCCCACTTTCTGGGTCTTTGTTGGTTACAGAGATTTCATTTTTTATGACATTGTGTCAAATATGAATGCCCTATCATATGTCATTTAAAATTTATCACTGAAGTTGATTTTTTTTTTTAAATAAGGTCAGTCGTGAAGGTCAAGGGGTCAAAAATCATAGCATGCTAGGAAATATCTTTTCACTGGTAACGCACATGTAAAGTATGAAAGCCATATCTCTTCTCAATATACGGAACAAGATGTGTTTGTGAAACACTTATGGCAACATAGCGAATATTAAACTTTTCTCAAATACAAATTATTACCCAAAGTAGGGTGTCCTCTTACAAGTAATACTATTGTGAAATACAAAATCCCTAGCACAACCTGTTCAAAATTTATGGCCACAGATATTTTTTTAAAGGTAGGTCAAACTGCAAAGTCAAATGGTCTATGTTGTTGGTTTCTTTAGAAAGGTCCTGTCACAAGTAATACATGTGTGAAGGCTGAAAACCCTAGCCCTTATAATTCATAAATTATGGCCAAGGTTAAAGTTTTTAAAGTGTAGGCCAAACTCAAAGGTCAAGGTCAAAGGGTCAAAGTGCTTGAAATCAAATGAAAGGTCTTGTCACAAGGATTAAATATGTGAAGTTTGAAAACCCTTCAAAAGATATGACCAAGGTTAAAGTTTTTAAAAGTAGGTCAAACTCCAAGGTCAAGGTCAAATTGTTATTTATCCAAGGAAAGGCCTTGTCTCATGGATTACATACATGAAGTATGAAAGCCCTAGTCCTCACCGTTTAAAAGTTATGGCCAATGTAAAAGTTTTTAAAAAGTAGGCCAAACTCCAAGGTCAAACGGCCAAAATGCTTCATATGCAATAAAAGGTCTTGTCACTAGGATTATCTATGTGAAGTATAAAAGCCCTAGCCCTTCCTGTTTAAAGATATGGCCAAAATTAAAGTTTTAAAGTTAAATTAAAGTTTTTTCTAAGTACGGAAATCTCAAAGGTCAAGGTCAATAGGTCAAAGTTGTTGGTATCGAATGAAAGGTCTTGCCACAAAAAGTACATTTGTGAAATATGAAAGTCCTAGTATCGACTGTTCAAAAGTTATGACAAAAGAAAAAGTTTTTAAAAAGTTTATGTAAAAGTGGGTCAAGCTCCAAGGTCAAAACTTCAAATTTGGTGGTATCCAATGAAAAGTCTTGTCTCGTGGAATACACATGTGAAATATGAAAGTCATAGCTCCACTAAATAAAACGTTATGGGCAAGGTTAAAGTTTTTGTGATGGACGGACAGACTGATGGATAGACGGACAGACGAATGAGATTTAATGTCCACTCGCTTTCGCGAAAGTGGGGGACAATAAACAAAGCTGCAGGTTAGCATTATCATGATTATTCAAACTCCTGAACTATTTGAGAAATATTTTATGTATTATTTGTCATGTTTGTTCTGATAAATATAATAATTACACTACAGAAAATGCACATCAAGCATTAGGAGTCGTAAAAGATTTGTGTTGTCAACAAGTACCCGGTTAAGTGTTAATTGAACTGTCGAACGATGCAAGTATCGATTAGTAAAACCGCTACAGCAAAACTCGGATATAACAAAGTCACTTGGACCTGTGAAATTACGTTACTATATCCGTAATTCATTAAAACCGTATAAGAAATTCATTAAATTCATATAGCTGGGGATCCAAGATGACTTCGTTGTGAAATTTGCAATATCCGTGTTTGTACTGTCCGAGTTTTGCAGTATTCGGTTACTTGAATAAAATATATTTGACATTCGTAGTAAATACCTAGAAAATAAATGGTATGTTCGCTATGTTGTTCTAATGTAAATGTATACTTACACATTACCCTAATATTATTTACTGCTACTCTTGATCTAGTAATTCACAAATAGGATCGATATGTTCTGATTAGTTTTTTTCTCAGTTTATATATATAAATTGGTACTAGCTTAATTAATTATACAAATTTGAAGACCCGAGGTATAAACCTCATCTAATAATTTAACAAGATATTGCCACAGACATATAAAGATTGGAAGTACAATCATTTTAAAAGAACAGCTTATTCGAAATCTTAAAATATTATTTATGTGAATTGGAGTTATCATGTTCGGGTGTGACTACAGATTACTACATCGCTTTAACATTACAAAAATATTCTGAAAGAAAGAATTGTTGTCCTTAATCATGACATATGTCGGGGGTTAAAACAAAAACCATAATGAAAGCCATAGTAAAATTGCTGATTGACCACTATGATTTTACTACTGTATAGCAGGTTAAAATCGCGGTCGCAATTTCTCCAATTTTCAGCAAATCGCGGTCGTTTAAATTCACGGAAAGGAAAAATATGACATTTTTTATAAATACTTGCAAGCATTTTTAGCTCACCTCAACGAAGTTGGGGGAGCTTATGTAATACCGTCGGCGTCGGTGTCGGCGTCGGCGTCCCAGGTTAAAGTTAAGTTTTTTGGAGCAGTTTTCTTTTTAAGTACCTCTATGTCCTATATTGATTAGACATGCATGGAAGATGGTTCTAGTGTGTTTCTTTGTACCAGTCAAAGTTTCAGATGCTGCAATTTCAGCAAAGGAATGACCAGGTTAATGTTTTTGGAGCAGGTTAACATTTTTGGTGCAGTTTTTGGTGTAGGTTTCATTTCCAAGTAACTATAATCCCTATGTTGACCAAACTTGCATGGATGATACATCTAAGGATGGATACTACCGGGCTTGCTTCGGATGCTGAATCTGACCTACATTTTCCGGTTGAGTGAACAGGTTAAAGTTTTTGGTGCAGGTTTCATTTCCAAGTAACTATAAGCCCTACGTTGACCAAACTTGCATGGATGATACATCTAAGGATGCATACTACCGGGCTAGCTACGGATGCTGAATCTGACCTACATTTTCCGGTTGAGTGAACAGGTTTAAGTTTTTGGTGCAGGTCTCATTTCCAAGTAACTGTAAGCCCTATGTTGACCAAACTTGCATGGATGATACATCTAAGGATGCATACTACCGGGCTTGCTTCGGATGCTGAATCTGACCTACATTTTCCGGTTGAGTGAACAGGTTTAAGTTTTTGGTGCAGGTCTCATTTCCAAGTAACTATAAGCCCTATGTTGACCAAACTTGCATGGATGATACATCTAAGGATGGATACTACCGGGCTTGCTTCGGATGCTGAATCTGACCTACATTTTCCGGTTGAGTGAACAGGTTAAAGTTTTTGGTGTAGGTTTCATTTCCAAGTAACTATGAGACCTATGTTGACCAAATTTGCATGGATGATACATCTAAGGATGCATACTACCGGGCTTGCTTCGGATGCTGAATCTGACCCACAGTTGCGGTTGAGTGAACAGGTTAAAGTTTTTGGTGCAGGTTTCATTTCCAAGTAACTATAAGCCCTATGTTGACCAAACTTGCATGGATGATACATCTAAGGATGTACACTACCGGGCTTGCTTCGGAGGCTGAATCTGACCTACATTTTGTGGTTTAGTGAACAGGTCAAAGTTTTCATCAAGAGATGAAAATTCTCAAATTTGCTTCAGATGCTGGATTTTGATTACATTTTCATGAAGAAGAACTAGTTTAAATTGTTTATGTAGGTCTATTTCAAAGTATCAGATCAAAATTGCTTAAATATTTTCATTTTTGGAATGTACACTTTTTGTTGGTTAATTGTGTGACTTTGCCTTACTTAAAGACAACATTCGTTGAGGTGAGCTCTGTAATCTCTGATTACCTATGTTTCTTTAGGTAAATATTGTGTAGACTGATATTTCCTCTCTCTATCTTACGAAAGTCTGTACATGCATATCGCGCATATCAGACAGGAAAGACAAGTCTATATATTGTGTTGATTTTGAGCCTTATTGAATAATAACGAATCACAGGACTGATCCCGATTCGAAATCAAAACAATGTTACGCGGATTTTTTTTTCTTAGTCTAAATTCGAAAAAAAATTGTACCGAAGTCAAAATTTTGAATCATATAATTGAAATTAATTAGTTGTCTCTACCTTGTTTACTTCATAAATGCCTTGATTATAAATGTAATGACTGAGTGATACGTACGCGTGAAATCAAACAAGCATGTTTTATGAAATAATTGTGTCGCACGTCTACTAGATGGCAAAATTAATAGCATTAGAAATTAATTTAAACAATTAATAAGCTTTAAAAACATCAACTACGTGTTTGCAATTGATCCATACTCCCTCTTAATTATAAAGACAGTCTACATCTCAGATATATATTAATTACTGCCTTTGTGTTTGTACATAAACATAATTAGATTTAAAGAATCTAATCACAGTTAACAGTAAAATTTCAATTGATCATTATAAATCTTTTAAAGAATTATTCACTGTATGTTGAATTCGCGAAATTTCTTTTTCCGCAAATATAGCGAATATTAACTCTGTGAGTTAATTTTTTGCTGTACAGTATTACTGTAAATCACTATTTATTCGCAAGAACTTTATTTTCGCGTCATTACGCGAGAAAATATGCTCGCGAAAATTTCATTCTCGCATTTAATAGTATTCTCTAAGATCATATAAAGCAATGACCACAATTCGTGAAAATTTTGTCTCGCTTATAAAGAGTCAATGACTATCACGCGAAAATAAGGTTTCGCAAAAATTAAGTGATCTACAGTATATCTATTTGTCTGCTTCGTGTGTCAGTTACAACGTACTTTCTTTAAACTAAAATGAAAATTCTTTGAAGTTTTGTGTGTGTGTTTGAATTTGTAATTTCATAATTAAAGTACTCGATTGGAAAAGCTAGCATTAGTAAACACTGGTAGCCGGTTTCTAAAAATCATCCCATTTGAAAACACTAGAAAAGATCATTGAAATGTATGAATCAAGGTTTTCAGACATAATTTTCTTCTTTGTACTCTAAACTTTTTATGATAATGGAACAAAATTTGATGGGTTAGGTATATCCTGTGATGATCGATGCATTTTATTCTACTGAAAAGAAATATCTGCGTGTTAATGAAATCATTTTCTTTTCCTGTAGATGAGGCATTTAAGACTTTACAAGAAGGCTTTATATCTGTTGTATTTGGTAATGAGAGTACACAAAGTAAAAATTATCCAGTGAGAACAGACATTCCATTCTACAGTAAAACGGATGACATTGCCATACTGGAAGTTAACTGGACTCAGTTACCAGACCCATTCCCCTTAGCAAGATTCGGCAATCTACCAGAATGTGTTCATGTTCTTGGTTATCCATATTCTCGAGGATACGAGCAAATATTTGATCCAAGTTGTCCTTTGATTGCCAAGGAGACACTGGCAAGTTCCAGCAGTGCAGCTGTACAGGGTTGTAAGGAAGCATTTCCAGATATGGATGTGAATACAATTGAAAGCACTTATAAGTCTATCTTCTCTAAGTCTGGAAAAGTTTGGCTTCATTGCTCAAAATCTACCACACATGGAGCTTCTGGTAGCCCAGGAATTATTCTCTCCGATCATGAGGAACCAAAAGTGTATCTTATGCTGCAAGAAGGAGTTCCTGGGTTTATTTATGATAATCAGTTCAGAAATCGTATGGAGAATTTATCTTTTCCAAACAAATTTGTCTTTGAAAGTGGTATAAGCATGTCAAAAGTTTATACACTTCTCAGTAAACCAGATCTTTTACATTTACGAAATGAAATTTTTCACTTAACCCAGTAAAGTTCTTTGTTAAATATTTGTCATCAGTGTAATATTGTATTAAAATTAAGCAGAATGAAGAAGGAGGGGAGATACTGTAAACCAACTTTTATTGGTGTGCATTTCACTACCAACTTTAACTCGCAAATATTAATTGCTGTGAACCATTTATTTTGCTTCGTATTTATAGCAAATTTTTCCTCATTCGTATAAATTAATCACTGAGCATTGATTTCAACTGACATATCGCCAGTAAAAGATGACGAATAATAGTTGGTTTACAATACACTATCTCACTTTTTATAAATAATGTTGAATGTGTGTATTTTAGAACTTTCTTGTCAGAAAGCAGAATTGCAGAAATAAATCATGACTAAAATGTTCATGTAAAGAAAAGTAAAAATTTATGCATATTGTACATGTGTACTTTCTGAAAAAAAACAATTGCCATTTAATTTGCAAATTGAAAATCAAGCATCAGTGCCTCTGATTTATTGATATTCTTGAAGGTTGAGTCAGTCTGAGAATAGCACTGACAGGAATTGGAAATGTGAAATTTACATCTGGGCAATCATCATGATCATTCTGGAAGAAATTTTACTGAAAATAATTCTATGAATATGCAAACATTTACATGCAAGTTGTATAATTTTAAGTCATTCTTATGTATCTTATGCTTAGTTTTCAAAGTATGGCCATCATTAAAAATATTTTTTGTTTGATGTACCATGACCCACATTTTTCAAGTTGGGTAAGTAGGGTTCTTGTTTGTTTTATTGTTTGTTTGTTTGTTTTTTTTTTTTGTTTTTTTTGTTTTTTTTTTTGCTTAATAGTATTGATCAAATAAAATATCAATTTTAAGGACAAATCTCTAAATTTGTGTCTCGCTAAAATTTCCACTTATATAGTATCTGTTTTGTTTTTATGATATAATTTTTTATATACATTTATTTTTGTCCAACTGTGCTTTCAAATAATAAACTTTTAAAAGTTATAGGCTTTGTAATTTTGTAATTATTCTGTTTTACATTTTTAGCTTACATTGTACCTCAACAAAGTTATGTGATACCCTCACGTTAAGTTTTTTTGAGCAGTTTTTATGCCTCGCCATGAATATGGCCGGAGCATATAGTGTTTGTCATGTCCATCCTTCTGTCCTTTGTCACACTTTGTGTTTAGCTCTGTTCAAAGCTAAGTTTCAAAGAAACTATCTGAGATATTTTCATCAAACTTCATATGCTGATAGATATTGATGAGAGCTATGCAACTGCATCAACATTTTTTGACCTTGACCTCACTTTTTTAGCTCACCTGATCCAAAGGCTCAAGTGAGCTTTTCTGATCAAAATTTGTCCGTTGTCCGTCGCCATTGTTGTCATCGTCGTTGTAAACTTTTCACATTTTCAACTTCTTCTCAAGAACCACTGGGCCAATTTCAACCAAACTTGCTACAAAGTATCCCTGGGTAAAGGGGATTCAAGTTTGTTCAAATGAAGGGCCCATCCCTTTTCCAAGGGAAGATAATTATGAATTAGAGAAAAATTCATGGCATTTTAAAAAAAATCTTCTTCTCAAGAACCGCTGGGCCAGGAAAGATGAAACTCATGTGGAATCATTTTCAGGTAGTGTAGATTCAAGTTTGTTCAAATCACGACCCGCAGGGCTAGGGTGGGGCCATAATGGCTGTTAAAAGTTTTACATAGGAATATATAGGAAAAATCTTTAAAGAACCACTGGGCCAGGAAGGATGAAACTCAGGTAAATCTTCTTCTCAAGAACCATTGAGACAGGAAAGATGAAACTCATGTAAAAATCATCCTCAGGTAGTGTAGATTCAAGTTTTTTCAAATCATGACCCCCATGTACAATATTGTGGCAAAATTGACTTTTGAACAAGTTACCATATATTTGATATAGCACATTTCTGAATATTCTAAGTTATGCATGTGCAAGACATTTAGCATTGAATTAGTGGAAATTTCTTTTTGCCAAAAGCACTAAAAAAAATACACTGCCAAATGTAATACTTGTATACAATTTCTTCCACTGAAACTGATTTATCCTATTGTATGAAATGCCACAAGATCATTTGAAGCAACTTTGTCCTTGTTTGATGATGAGATAAAACAGTTTATAAAAAAGGAAACATACCTTTTGTCTCACTTAAAACAAGATGTTATACACTGTATATACTGATAATGTACATGTATTAATGTTACAGTGTAATATGTGGTTGGGATCCAATTGGACCAACGATGATTGTGTGAGTTCCTCGCCAGAATTCATGGCTGACGGATTCCATGTGAACTGTACTTGTAACAGCCTAGGGGTTATTGGGTAAGTCCTGTCTGTTTTACAAATCAATTGCAGAGTTCTTCCTCAAGAACAACATTTTTTATGCCCCTCTTTGAAGAAGGGAGGGCATATTGCTTTGCTGCTGTCTGTCGGTCATTGGGTCTGTTTGTCTGTCTGTCCACCAAGTTTCTGTTCATTTTCTTCACAACCGTTGCACATACTGAATTGAAATTTGGTAAACAGATTTATCATAAGAATATCTAGGTCAAGTTCTGTTTTGGATACAATTAAGCCATTTTTGACAGAGTTATGCCCCTTGGACTTATAAAATTCCAATTATTTGCAGTTTCCATTCATTTTCTTTGCAGAGATAACATTGATGAAATGACATTTTTTATACAGATTTAACATTTGAATATGTAGATCAAGCTCTCTTTTTGGTACAAAGGAGCAATTTGGGACAGGGTTTTGCCTCTTGGACTTAGAAGAAAAATTCCAATTATTTGGGGAAGGGGGCATAAGTGTTTTGCAAACATCTCCTGTTTATAAAGTGTTTTATTTATATGTAACAATCTGTTTATTTACATGTTTTAAAACTGCTTTGAAATGAGTAATTAAGATTTTTTTGTATGAAAAATTTCATGTATATGTGTATTTTGTACAACAAATATTTTCAGTGTGTTTGAGGGTCCAGTTGTCATAGAATCAACAACTCTACTTGAGACAACAACACAAGAAGAAACAACAGTGACAACAGAAATGACAACAATGAAAACAACAACAACAACAACAACCCCAAAAACAGAGATACTTATAACGTTTGTCACCGAGGCAAATATTGATCAGAATACACAAGACGTGGTCATATCAAAAGCTGTGAAGTCAACCACCACCAGTAAGTTTATTTTGTGGCCCATTTAAGCACATATTGTAGATGCTTGCTCTGCTATTTCAGTCTTTCATTCAATATTTTGAAAGTTTGCATCAGTAATTAAGGATTTCCATTTCAATTTTGGAATTCTATTTTTATTTCCATTTAAGACTCTTTAGTAACCCCCTGTATGGGACATAAGGAGCGTCATGCTTTCCAGTGTTTCATTTAACACATCATCAGTTCATACAGCAACAATTAATATTGTTGTAAAATTATTAATTTGTGGTAACTGAAATTTAAATAAAAAAAAAAAGTTAATTATATTAAAGTTGAACTTTTTTATTTATGGGAATAATGCAAGCTAAAAATGTAAGAAGAACTATATGTTTTGCTTTTAATTTTTGTGTAATAATTATTGTGATTTTTTATTTCATGGGAAGCTTCACATTTACTTCCAGCTAAGAGTCCCCCTGTCCCTGACTCCACGACCCCCTTAATTCTGTCAGCATCCCCGCCTACGCCGGCAAGGTGTACATTTTGTTTGCCCTCCATGACAACTTTGCCACCATTGTAGCTGGACAGGAGAACAGTTTCAGGTTACACATTATGCAGATACTGACTTCCTACCTCAAAATCCCAGCCTCCAGGATAACCAATCTACAGGTGGAAAAAGTCAAAAACAATGACGATGACGGTAAAGATTGACAGAAATTTGTTGTTGTCCAAAAACTATTAAAACTATCTGTTAAATTACTTATATTTATGGGGGTATAATTTTCTTTGTTTAAGAGGTATGAAGAGTCCCACCAATTCTTGACCATATTAAAAATTAAAAATTTCTAATTTATGACTACTAATCATTTCTTCATCCATCAATTCACAAACCCATACAGTAAAACAAGTTTATAACAAACAACCTTATAATGAATTGACACCTACAGGGAAGTGATTTTCATTCCCTGGGCTTCAAATTATACAAGAAACTGAATTGATATAATGAATGATGTGTACAAAAAAGTTACATACTTTTTCTACACTAAGCAAAACAATTATTGACAAATGTGTATAAAACTAGGTCATTTAAACAGTGGAACTTGATTTATTAACCAATTTCAACCAATTTGGCATATATGAAGGGGAACAAAAATTGTGAATTTCATGGTCCCTGCCCTCCAAAGGCCTGGGGGGTACTAAAGTTAGTACAATCTTTAAAAATCTTCTTCTTTACTCCTGGACATCAAACAGTCAAACTGTGGGCATGATTGTTATCAGCATTAAGTCCTCTACCAAAATTATGAAATTCATGGCCCCAGGGTCAGGGGTTCTAGTGCTAGGGTGGGGCTATATTGATTATATAGTAAAAATGCAATATTTCTTTGAAAATCTTCTTCTCTACTCCTGGGTATCAAATAAACTAAGTACATAGTTATGAGCAAGAGTGCCTCTACCAAAATTGTGAATTTTATGGCCCCAGGGTCAAGGGTTCTGGTGTTAGGGCAGGGCTCCATTGATTATATCTGTATTGTGAAAATGCATTATTTCTTTGAAAATCTTCTTCTCTGCTCCTGAGTATTAAATAAACTAACTAAGTACATAGTTATGATGAGCAAGAGTGCCTCTTTTAAAATTGTGAATTTCAGGGTCCCAGGGTCAGGGGTTCTGGTGTTAGGGTGGGGCTCTGTTGATTATATAGTGGAAATGCATTAATTCTTTGAAAATCTTTTTCTGTGCTCCTAGGTTTTAAATAAACTAACTAAGTACATAGTTGTGATGAGCAAGAGTGCCTTTTCTAAAATTTGAATTTCATGGCCCCAGGATCAGGGGGTTCTGGTGTGGCGGGGCTCTATTGGGAATTCAATAAATTGTATGAGAAATATAAATTAACAGAAAATATTATTGTGTCAAAGCAGTGTATTCACAATTTTCATTTTTATTATGTCACAAACTAGTCCGATTTTATATCCTTTTTCAGAAAAAGGACAAAATGAACAAAATTTCAACAATTTTAGCTTTACAATTCATAGAGCGCAAGTTTGTTCAGGAACAATATTGACATATTTCATTGATATTATCATTCTACACATTATGTCAAAATATTGATCCTGAACACACATGCGCTCGGTGACTTTTACTCAAAATATCGATGAAATATGTACATTTTTCTGTAAAATTCATAAAAAACTGAAATTTACGTCATGTTTGTGACGTCATTACGTACATATGGCGTCATTACTTATGAAAATATTCAGTGCTTTGAAGTCAGCATATACTCCCCTGTTTAAGAACTTAATGAAATATATCTCCATCAAAGTTTGATTTGGGGGGCAATTATTGGTTATTACCGAATAAGGTTCTTTATGATGAAGAAAGGTTCATCTCTAGCAAAATGGTTGGTTATTTTCTATGCCCCCCTGGTCGGGGGGGGGGGGTTACATAGTCTGAAAATAAATTTATGCTTTGAAATCTGCTCTTTGGTATTAATTGACCATAAATTTTACAAAATTTTGAAATTGGGGTGAGTTGCACAACTGGTTATAAAGTGGAAGTGCATTTTCTCTTTGTTACTCTGATATACCTCTGGGTATTAAGTAAATAGAGTAAGCATGCTAAGTTTATAATTATGATAAGCAATTGTGCCTCTTTCAAAATTGTGAATTGTGAATTTCATGGCCTCTGGTTTAAAACACTAACCAAATTTAATTGTTTGCAAGTTGTTACACAATACTCAGGTGACCTATAAGGTCCATGGGCCTCTTGTTATCTAATGATTTTCAAAAAAGAATACAGTATTAAAGGCTAAACTCACTTTTTAGAACATTAGAGATTTGATAAAAGTGTTAAATGTTTATCTTTTAACTTTACTAAGTTAAAAGTAACATATGACTATTAAAACACTCCCCTCCCAGCCATTCAATTACAACGTGCAAGACTGCCCTAAACAACAATTGCAGCTTAATATCTATGATACAATAGGTTCATCAATATCGAGATCGAAGCGAAGGAATTATTCTGTGCCATTTTTAAATGCCTGTTTTTCAGATGATTAGGTCGAATTTTTATAACTTAGCGCATTGTTGTAACCCTTGGATTTCCGGTCCAAGGACTTTCATTTATGCATACAATATGCAAGACCCGGTTGAGGCATAATGTAGTGTATTTTTGCATCATCAACTCTCCATCACCTTTACTTTGAGATTTTCCAGCTAGAGCAATAGAAATGCGTACTTAAGCCATTTTCAAGAAGCCTTAACATTTTTACGGGAAACGAAAGGAGATTTTATTTTTTGAAATATTGCTGCATTACTTAAGATGAACAGTACAAACCCTTTTAACTCCATAATATTGTCAAGTGTTTTGTTAAACATGCAATTTTCTATTTAAGCAGACTCAAACTTGACTTCCGGTTATAGTATGAAAATTGTTCAACCGTTAAATTACCGATATTTACCAAATTGAAAATATCCATAATTTTAAGATACAAATTCTTTACTTTACATAATTATTTCCCCCTAAAGTAGGGTGTTGCGTTTCTTTTGCGTTTCAGTATACATCAGTTATTTAAGGGTACTTACCACAAACAAAAAATGGATGTGCGGGTTGATATATATTTTTTTACTGATTTTGATTTGTAATGACATAAATAATAAATCCCTGAAATATAAAGAAGTCGTAGGTTTTCCTTGGTGCTTAGAGTTGAGATTTAATTTTGCCTTCTATATAATTCCATACAAAATTTTGCACAATTTTTTAACTTGATGACAAAATCTTATAAAATTCTCCCACTCTACTTGGTAATCATTATTCAGGTTGTCAATTTAAATGTAAATCTATGAGAAATAATGCTGATTTCTGAAAAAAGTTTGTTTGTGTTATTTATCCTTAATGTAAGATTAATATATGTAGCAGTTTTTGATTTTAAGAAGTATATATAAAATTATGATAAACTAAGGTGGATATCAATCTATTTTGTAATACACATATTTTATGTATTGTCTGTTATAGGTGTGGATGTCCCTCGGCCCATGGTGGGGAAAACCAACAGTACATCTGGTAACTGGGTTGAGACTGAGGCTAACACAGTGGACAGTGTCTCTGATGCGTGTGTGTAGAAAATTCTCCATCTTAATTGTATGTTTAAGTAATCCTAAGAAAAGTGCTGTTCAGATCTTGATACAGTTAAATGTTTGTAATCATCCTACAGGGAAGTTAAATGCTTATGATTTTGATTTTCAGACACCTACAGAAGTAACTCGGCTAAACCTCCATC
>NW_026919019.1:0-15352 GCF_032062105.1 Saccostrea cuccullata | reverse complement strand
AAAGACAATACACAATTGCAAATATGTTCCTTTGATGTTTGTAATTCAAAGCCTTTATCTTTAATTCTATTGAACTAATCAAGGGTCAGAAATCATACCGTGGGTAAATAACACAGCGCGAAAGTACTCTGACTACAGAACTTCTTAAAAGCAGTAACGTAGAAAAATATTTATAAACATTGATATTTTTATCAAAAGCTGCTCATTAGATATTGTTTTTAAAAATCAATGTATATCAAAATATAAAAAGTTACTAAAATCTCGGCGTATCCCAAAGTTCCTTTAATGTAAATTAAAACAGATGTTTCTCGCTGGAATACATTGCTGAACAACTGCTTTGATAATTAGAAGGTAACAAAATTTTCAGTACCAATCAATTTAAATTCATTCAAAATTCTATAATTTGTGAACATCAGTGAATTAACATTCGAAATTAGTGACTTACTAAATTCTAAGACACTGCGTACATGTGCGTTCCACATAGTGATACAGTGGGCCATACATGTAAAATTTCTAATCAATGCTCGTCTCAAATATAAGTACAGGTAATAAATATTATTGTTTTACAAACAGCGTGACAGTTTACTAGATGGGGCGTGCTAAAATTGTTTGACCTGATTTTCATTTTACTCATCGATTGGATGCTTTATTGCAATGGAATCAATACTAATTTGCATATGAAACTTAGAATACACAATATCCTGAAAATATTGGCCAATCACATTGAATGATGTTCACCAGTCTGTCATGTGTACTCACCAACAACACGTGGTCAGTCAAAGCCCGTTCTCTGTCCTTAAGGAGGCTGGCGGGTCAACAATTCAATCCCAAATTAACCACCAGATTTAACTTATTTTTTTAGATATGGTATATTTAGCTGTCAACTATCATTTGGCAAAGAAAATATTCATATATTTAAGTTTTAAAATTTTATCTTTTTGAATATCTTTAAATGGAGCTCTCCTTTTAAAGGAGATTGAAATAGTCTAAAAATGGCTGCCATCCCCGAGCCTCGTTAAAAAAGCATGTATTTTATTTGGTATGATTTGACTGCATGGTTTTATATACGTACAAGAAAATTCAAAGAATAGAATAGAATGCTGTTGTACTATGCAGCTATCAATATCGTCATTGTAGGTTGTAAAACTTGTTTTGTCCGTCCACGTGTAACTGTTGTTTACTGCATGCTAGTAAACATGTGATTCAATACGATTGGTCAGTATTGTCAGGGTATTGTCGGGTTCTCTGTTTCATATGCAAAGTTTTTTTGATTCCATTGAAATCAAACATCCAATCGATGAGTAAAATGATTATCGGTATACAAAAGTTTAGCACGCCCTATAAAGCAAACTGTCACGCTGTTTGTAAAACAATAATAACAATGTCAAATAGTTTACTTGGAAATGAACTTGATTGGTGCGTGATACGATCTAGTAAGAAGCCTTCAGGGCTTCAAAGGATTTAATAACCTGACCAATCAAGTTCATTTTATAATTTTTTTTTATTATTACTTACTCTAAATGTAAAATATAATACCCAAATTACTGTAAACCATCTTTTATTCGCACGACTTTATTTCGCGATTAACCGGGAGTAAACTAGTTCGCGACGATTAATTCAGCAATCAAGTCGTTTTTGGAAAGGTTTTTAATAGTAAAAGAGACTTTCGAGACCCGTTCGCGGCGAGAAATATTTGCGCTGACGAGGCTCTCGCGAACCTCGCGAAAATCTCTCGCACGCGAATAAAAGTTGGTTTACAGTACAATATTTGATATTGAATTTGAAAGATACACGTATCAATGCCCTGAACTTTATATTAACCATTCATATGTCTTTAGAAGGGTCTCGAGAGGGACGTTAAACAATATACAATCAATCAATCAATCTTTAGAAGAGTTGCAGTACTTACCATGCATCCTTTGATAAAGCAGTGTGTTGGTTTGTTCTACTCTGGTAATTTTCACTACAATCATTGGCATATAATTAGACATGTGGATATAATAAACAGTGATCGGTATAAAAAAAATATAAATATTGCAAATATGTGAAGATGTTAGAAAACACGGTCACTGAAGATTGGTATTGTAATGCGAGTTTGATTGCGGAATCGTCCATGGCAGGGAGGTGTGAATTGCTGATTGTCATTAAGTTATCGGGTCTGGATCACACTAATTATTCTAATAAGGAACAAGATGTGTTTGTGAAACACTATGCGCCCGGCGGCAACAAAGTTCAAAAAATCTATTTTTAGCATATTGATCACAGTCAAGGTGTCATTTGAAAGAACTTAATCAGTGGAGTATGCATACTAAATATGAAGTCCCTATCTCCTATGGTTCAAAAGTTATGGCAAAAAGTGTAAAAAGCTATTTTTAGCATATAGGTCACAGTCAAGGTCACAAGATCATTGAGCTTGCCATCGTTAGAAAGGACTTTATCGGTGGAGTATGCATACCAAATATGAAGTCCCTATCTCTTATGGTTCAAAAGTTATGACAAACAGTGGAAAAAGCTATTTTTAGCATATAGGTCACAGTCAAGGTCACAAGGTCATTGACCATGGTGACATTTGAAAGAACTTAATCGGTGGAATATGCATACCAAATATGAAGTCCCTATCTCCTATGGTTCAAAAGTTATGGCAAAAAGTGTAAAAAGCTATTTTTAGCATATAGGTCACAGTCAAGGTCACAAGATCATTGACCTTGATGTCATTTGAAAGGACTCTATTAGTGGAGTATGCATACCAAATATGAAGTCCCTATATCCTATGGTTAAAAAGTTATGACAAACAGTGGAAAAAGCTATTTTTAGTATATAGGTCACAGTCAAGGTCACAAGGTCATTGACTTTGGTGTCATTTGAAAGGACTTTATTAGTGGAGTATGCATACCAAATATGAAGTCTCTATCTTTTATTGTTCAAAAGTTATGGCCAAGGTTAAAGTTGACAACAGACAGACAGACAAACAGACAAACAGACAAACAGATAAACAGAAAAACAGACAAACAGACAAACAGACAGGACAAAAACAATATAGCCCGGGATCTATCGATCCGAGCGCATAAAAAAGGGATAGTCAGAGTGGTACCGGATACTAACAGGGTTCAAATAGGTGCCTGTAGGGGGCACTGGGGCTCACCCACTATTCCCTTAGAAGTACTAGTAACTCTCATACTACATAAATTAGAATAGTTAACGATGGAAAAGCTGTTCATCTAGTTTGACATTTACGTGTTAGTTTGTCTTTATCGTCTACAGCCAGTAAATCATCAAAATATGAAAAAGATATGGTATTTTTTTAATTTCAAGTGCACTGGGATATATATAGTAGACATTCATGAAATTTAATTTTTGTCGTCCATACACCAAATGTCGCGATGAAAGCCGCAGACAGTTTTGTCTTCTCATTTAATTTTTTTAAAAATAAATTCTGCTTTGCAGCAGTATAAAACAGGTCGTCTTAGAAAGCATACCAAATGTGCTGATATCATTCCCAACCGTTTGTTTGAAGAGCTCGTATCCAAAGAAAAAATGATGTTGTGAATGAGAAATTTTATCATTCGTTTTAGTATATCAATTTCAGATAACCTATGTGCAAAATCAGAGTGATTTTTTATAAATTTTGTAGATGACCAATCACAAGACACTAATGATTTCAAATTCCATTTTAATTGACGAAGCAGCTGTCTATAATATAAAAAGCTAACAATTTAATCTTTCGTGAGGAATGGTTTTAAAGTTTAGAAATGTCATATGTCTCCCTGTTACTGATTTTAAAAAAAATATCGATTTAAAAAAAAAAATTCTAGAAAATCTTTTGAATTTTTTTTTTTGAGAATCTACATTTGAATTACAATACTTGTATAATATGCTAAATAAAACTATGTCCGATTTTTCTCCTTTAACCCTTTCTCTACCGGCACATTTTACGTGATTTTAGAGACCTTTTGACATAACATTATTATATTATTTCTAACTTTTCTATTCATGGAGAATACTAGGTATAATGCATACCATATTGTAGGGAATTTCTTAGAGATGATATTTTATGACAATTCAGATACTCAACGACTGACCTTATTAGTAAAAATAGAGGTCAAAGGTCAATTAAGTGCAAAATTTTATGGAATTTTTTGATACTTTTTAATCTTCAAGCTAAATTTTTACAATGATGTATGTTGAAATAGGAAATTTGGGATATACCCACAAATGGGCATTATACTGTACTTCATGAAACACATAAACTTTTTTTTAAATTCTGCATACATTTCCTTAAATGCGGTTGCTAAGCAACGCAGAATTTTTCAATTTTCGGGCAGAAATTTTTGTTTTTCACTATCCTAGACACATTCATGCATCCCAGCACATATTAAAGTTAGATATAATGCCATAAAATTACAAGGGACATAACAGCAGATAAATTTTTCAAAAGTTTGACCTCATTAGTACTATTTTAGGAGGTCAAAGGTCAAATAAGTGCAAAAATTTCATCATTTTTTTTTTCAATGCTTCTCAATATTTTTGCTAAAATTTTACACAGTAGATGCTGAAATGAAAAATTCTGAATATACTCTCGAGACGGGATCAGAACTGCAATGTCCATACATCATTTTAGTTCAAATTTTTGCTTAATGACCTTTAAGTGGTTGCTAAGCAACAGCATTTTCAATTTTTTAAAACTATATACATGTACATGTACATGTTTGTTATTTCTCATTCTGGACACATTCTAGACACTTTTTGTATATTCCGTGATGCTGTTTGTAAGATATGGGCCCCAAAAAATGAAAGAACATTTTTGTATACAGTATTGACCTTGACACTCTTGTTCTTAGGGGTTCAAGGTCAAATCAGTACAGAATTCAATTTCTACTTAAAATTGTAAGTATATATCAGTTTTGAAATGTTACAGTCATGGAAAAAATCATCTAATAGTTGACTTAAAAAAACAGCGAACAACAAAATTTGCAAACAAAAATTAATATAAGAAGTAAAAATAAACTTGAATGATTTCATTGCAAGATCTTACTGGTATAACAGAGCTTAAGGGGTACAATAAAGAATTGACATGCCATCTTGAAAGGAAATAATAATACATTGCAATTGCAATTAATGCAAAACTGTTTTATCAATAGGTTGAAAAATGTTACGTTTATGTTCAAATATACAAATCCCGAAATATTGCAAAATGAATTCCAGATCAGACTGATTAAATCTTCCACAAAATTTTGAAGACCAGAGCACTTTTACTTCGTGCCTCCATTCTTTCATCAACTGCCACTTCTCTGAAAGACTGGAGGAAATTCTTCTTTGACTTGTCTGCACAAGGGATCAGCTTCTATACTGTAAAAGTTTTAAATATTTTTAAACAGATATGTGAATTTACATTTATAAATAAAATTACGAATGATACAATTAATACTTTGATATTATTTTCCATTTGAAATGAAAATTTATAAATGCGATTCAAGTAGTTAAATTATATTATTAAGCCAATGTATCAGGACTAAATATTCAACAACCTTGTAGTAAACCATCATGGTTGAATTACTGAACCAAAACAAATAGCATATTTGGTAATCTGACTAAAGGCAGACCTGTATTATATAAAGAAAAATTGTGAAGCAGATAGATCTAAATTTAATTAGATGATATGAAAGTAATGATGGGACACTTCAAAATATTTTCAAAATAAGTAAAAATTAATTTGAGATCTTGAATTATACAATCCGTTTCCAAGAATTATCAATTCATTCCTTTGGTTTATAATCCGCAATCTCAAATTACGCAATTCAATCCTTCTGATTACTAATTCATTCCGTCAATTTTTTATTCTAGATCAATCTGCTCCACGATTTTTCAGAATGCTAAAGAATTTCTCTCTCACATGGAGTTGCCACCACTTGTAGGTCGGCACTTACGACTATTGAGGTGTGAGGATCTTTTTCATGCCAGCACCTACTGCAACAAGGCACCCTAATAGGTTTTTATAAGATAATGTAAGATAAGATATGTTTATAGTGTTTTATCAGAAGGACAGGTCTCCAAGTCTCATAGTAAGATTCGAACCTGCGATGCAAGGATTAACTCCTTACTTCATGACTATAGAACCACTGAACTAATCTAGTGACTCATGTACCTAAAAGTGTTGACTAATAGCCATCCAGTGGCAATAAGGAATTTTGACTGCAATAAATTGACTTACAGCTGATAACCAAGCACCTATGTCCTCCACATCATGATCTTTTCTGTGCATGATGGCCAGTGGTGGGATTAGCAAGAAGGACTTCACAGATGAAAGTTCTGAGGATTTGGTACCAGCACACAACACACTTGCTAAAAAAAATTATGTGTTTGTGTTAATTATGTCAAGTTTCATTTTTCTTTGAAATGGTAATAAAAACTTTCCTACTTCAAAACAACCCAAGAATAAGTCGAATTTGTTCAACGTCATCGCAAAACAGGGTTTAGATGCTCAGGCCAACAATATAAAAATTGATTTGTTTGATGTACACTGACGAATGACGACCTGTGAAAATTGCCCCTACCCAATAATTTTTTCAGCACTTCAGGCCCTCTATTTTCCTTCTTAAATTTACTAAAATTGTTTCATTTTAAAGCAAAGAGTTATAATTTCTATAGGATGCTTCTTGACTGATTGTTTTTCATGTTTTCATAGCAATACACTTGTGTAGCTATCAAATGTGTACTGTTAAGAAATCTCTTATTTTTATGACATTTATCAATATTTCAGCAGTGTAAACCACCCCAAAATTAACAAATTAACTACCCATCTTGAAAAATGTGGTCGGAGTACATCGAACAAAAATATTTCATTGATCAGTCAACACAGTATTCCATATTGAGAAATCAGTGACATTGTATTGTAAACAATTTTGTCATCGAAAAAAACAAACAATTTTTGTGATCGTTGAAAGAACTGAAAAGTATCATATGTGGGTTACCGACGATGTCAAATCACCCAACGGCTTCATATTGATATTGATCACATGCACGCGTTTAGCTAGAGACCAATCTACACAACTATGTACAGTATATATATTATGCACGTACATAGAGGTCCTTGGATGTCTATGCCTTTTCATTTGTATCAATGTACTGTTAAACACTTTTAAAGTTTTCAATCAATACTTACTCCATCTAATGCCAAAGAAAAGACCAGTCACATCTGATGAATTGACGTGTTTTACATCGTAAATCCATGTAGACTGAAGTTGTTGTTGTTTACTGCTTTAGCGGAAACACGTGTTAGTCTCGATTAATATCAACTCATACCGTAATGAGTCGTGTGAATGCGAGAATACTCAGAATAGCGTTTCAAAGTTGTTGTTTTTTATTTATTGTAAATTTCATGTTTAATAGTATATCATATTGGGAATTTATTTTAAAGCAAACAGCAATGAAATCTTTTTTTTTTTGGACGTAATGTTAGACTTTTGGGAATCAGCGTTTTTCTTTTTATCAACAATGAACTAATAGCACGTTTCATAAATAACAAAAAGACTACATTTCTCTAAAGGTGTAAAGATGATTACTATTATTTTAAAACAATTATTTTTTATAATCATTCATTTAAATAAAAATATTTAATTAAATTTAATAGTACTAAACACGTTGTTCCGAATGATCGAGGCGCAACGAAAACGACCCTGACGTTAAATATAGATAACACTCAAATTTTCTACAAAAAAATACACAGAGGTTCAAAACTCAAACTATGGTAATTCAGAAAATACCGAACATAAAGAGACAAGTAAAGGCTTGTTGAAATGGAATTTTTTTTTCTACTTTTACCAGCTGTATTTTGTTTTCCATATTTCAATATAGAAATAAAGGTAAAACTGAGGTTAATTTAAATATTACGAATAAAACCCAGAAAAATCACATGCGTGGAAGGAAATTCTTGTTTTTATAAAATATCTAATAGTAAAAGCAATAATTTATACAGAGAAAATATCCCTTTTAAACATATTAATTTTTTCTTAATGATTTAATCTAGAAAAAACATATCTATCGTCGGGAAAATCGTCCTTGCTTTGGAAAATAGCGTCATTTTTAAAGATTCACGAATGTCTTTAAAACGTAAAATCTATTCATTACCGATTTTTAAGGTACGAAATTTTTACAGGGGTCTGAAAGTAGAGAAAATTTCCTAAAAGATGATATATAGATTATATACCTTTATTCTATTATTGAAAAGATACGGAGATTCTGTTATCGCGATGTCGTGTTTTAACGCGCTATCGGTCATATTGACCGATGCGAGAGAAGGGGGTTAAAGCAATTAAGACTTTTAAGTGGTAATGATAGGAGCTTGGGAAAGCATTTGCTGGAGCCGCCAATGTTTAAAGGATTTTTTGGAAGTTTAGGAATCCAGTAAAGGTTAGAAAGATGGAACTTTTTTCTGGAATGTTAGGAATTAAACACTAAAAATGTGATTTTGAAGAATTTCATCTTTAGGAAATAAACTACAAGTATGAGTTGGATTACCAAATGTGGAATCAAAATCATGTTATTCTATCATACAATCATAGAGTGATATACATCGTGTCATCATAGTAACAAAATTATATTATATTCACATAAAATTAAATCTGAATTTTAGAATTCTTTTTAACATATATAATAAAGTGTATGAGAATGTGTAAACAAACTTACTTTTCTTTTCAACTGGTCTGAAACACAACAGAAATAATATATTATCTTCAAAGATAGCTACAGAACAGTAACATTATGATTTTATATATTAGGCTTATATTCGACTCCACAGACGAAAACCTTGCTTGATTTGAAGTTTCTGCAATCCGACAGACAATTCAAATCCAGCGATTTATCACCTGTAGAGCCGACTGTAAAGGGTTGTGAGGTGAATAAAATATACAGATTGGTTAAAGAATGTGTCTAGAATTTGGAATTGAAAGGTAGTTGATTGTCTAATTCTGGAAAGTGGAGAAATTCTGGGTGGCACATCACGGAACAGGGCTCTTCGGAGCAGCGTTTTAGGAGGGATCGAGAGACACGTACAAAGATCACTGGCCATTTAATGATATTTTTCTTTGCTTTTAATCACTATACGATCATTGTTTCATTCTTTGATAATTTAAAAACTGTTAAATAAATTCTACAAAAAGGCTATTTTCCTTCTCATCTGTTTACACAACTACTTATGTGTAAATCATAACGCTACAGGTTTGCAGCTACTTCAAAGATAAAATATTTAAGAAATGTTTACGATAGATGATGATATATTATACGGTCATATATTAATATACTCGTGAACAACAGTAAATACATATGTTTAATTTCTATAGATATTATCTGTATATATATGAGTTTTGTAACGTTTTACAAAGTACATATACACATGTTTGCTTGGTCCTATCTAGATAATGATAAGTAAACTAAATAAAAACGAACTATATCAGAAGAATCTCCAATATTTTATCAAATAAATCACCAAACCTATTGACCTTATCCCTGTAGCTGCAGACTGAGTGGTTTTCATGACAGTTCTGTGTTTTCCGAAACAGTCTGCAACTACCTAAAACACACTCTTAAAGTCACAAAGTCACAGATACTTATTAAGACACCAAGACAGAGCTAAGTCACCCAAGACACCATAGTCATTGTAGGACACCGTTTTACTTTTGATAAGTCACAAGTTTAATTTACCAAGACAACATAGATAGTCACAAAGACACTACCAAACTAGGTCCCTGAGCTGAGTGGTCTAACTAACAGTTCTGTTGTTTCCCACACAGCCAATGAACCTAACACATGTCACCTAACTCTATCAAAGAACTAGAAAACTGACCAGTGAGCAAGGGCCCCGCCATGGGGTAGAATTAAAAAGGGCGCGGCTTAAAGAATGATTAAAAAATGTACGAAAAATAAGCAACAGGAACTATATTCTTAAAAATTTCAAGATAATTCCTGAATATTCAAAAACCTGAAAATAATACCCTCGTAATTACATTAGGCAGTAAAGAACAACTTAACATTAAATATATATTTAAACAATTATGAAGCTTGTGTTGATATAAAATGCCAGCCTTCAATGAAGATGTAAAATATTACATGAAGGCTTAGCTTAACTTCAATCAAACAGCAGTTGCAGACAAATGTTTTCATTAATTTTAAAGTGACAGATAAAGAAAAGCCTACTAAATTTTCTGCAGCAGGCTAGATAAATCCCAAGGGATAAATTGTACCTCTTCATCATTTTCTTCTAAAGTTATAATAAGAACTTTTTCAGTATTAATGATAGAATGGGGTTTTTATACGTCAACTACCTTTAAATTAATAATATTCTTGAATTAACATAAAGTGAAAAAATTGATAATATTCTTGAAATAACATAAAGTGAAAAAAAGTAAATCACAAACTCTTCTTTAATCTATTTCTTGTTTTTAGAATTCAATGAAATCATAAATATATAAAACAAACAAAAAAAATAAATTATAAAATTTCATATTCAAATCCACATTTCAGAGTGTCCATAGCATTCCAGATTGACTTAACTTCAAAACAAACTTCATTTGCAGACAGAGGTGGTAATTCATCTCAATGTGACAAATAAAGATAATGCTCTGGATTTTCTTCAGGAGGAAAGCTAATTAATTAGGGAGTGGACTCATGCAGCATTCAGTTTACTGGCCAAGTTAACATCTTCAGCAGTTATCTCTCTTTGCCAAAGCATTCCTTTATACAAAGTTAAGGAATTAACCCACCACCCCAGCTCCAAACCAGGGGACATAGAGAACCAAACTTAGCATCAAAGTGTGTATTTCTGCCCACTGAACTACCATACCAAATTTTACTTGATTGGGCAACCATTAAAAAAGTTGCCCATTCATTCTTATGCATAGTTAATGAATCTATCCCTACCACCCTAGCTACAAACCAGAGGACATAGAGAGACAAACTTAGCATCAAAATATGTCTTTTTGCCTATTGAACTGCCATACCAAATTTGAACTTAATTGGGCTACCATAAAAAAATTATTAGGAAAAAACAGGAAATTTGTGGACGGAAGAATGACAGACGGACAGACGAACAGACAGACAGACAAGAGTGATTACTATAGGGCACCTGCAAATCCTTGCGGAGCCCTAATTACACCAAAAGTAGACGGAGCTATATTTATGGCTGAATTTAAACTATATTTGCATCTGTTCAATTAATACTTATTGGTTTAATAACTTTAATCATTTGGTTGGCTAAAATTTGAACTCTGATTGACTCTGATCATTAACTCTGATCATAAAATGATCTAATTCGATGATTCAAACCTTTTTCAACTCACTTTACAAATTCTGATACATTACAATTTTCTGTTTCTTTAAAATATTAACGGTCTGCATATAATTAAGAAAATGTCTCACTGTTTGCCCTGCATGTAGTTGTCTTCAGCTTCTTGATCTCTTCTGAAAAACAAAATCAATAATAAATGCAAATATATGCATGGATAATTTTCCACAACAAATTGAGATTTGGTACTTTAAAATTAATGTACTTATGAAGTATTCAAAACGGTTTAACATTGCCATGTTTTTTATCATGGTCAAATTTATGTAATATTTCAAATATCTTACTTTTCTTGACAGCTATTTTACCTGTAAAGTAAATTGGATCATACACAATTATTATATTGTTTGACAAAAATGTGTAATGTAATCTTAAAGGCGTAATATTTCTTTATTTTGATTTAAAAGTCCAGAAGATGAGTTTTTTTTTTCAGTTATATATTATAAACGAAGTTAGAATAATATTCAGGTATATAGAATATGAAACATAATGTTGGAAATGTATTTTCTTTTCTTTTTAGAAAATATGATTTTCACGATCAAATTTGATACGAATATTTTACATTAAAAAAATACAAAACTCACGCTTTGCTGTCCTTGTTTTACTTTCAAGGCATTCAATTCTCTCTGTATCAATTAATTGAATAATTTCAAGTTAGGTAATATGTTCTAAAAGAATAGGCTATTATCATTTTAAAAAAAGTACATTGTATGTTGTAATAATATGTAGCTTTTCTTGATCACTTATCTATAAGTGCAGTTCAGAATAATAAGGTTTTCTTTCAATTTATTCTAACAACACATTATATTGATATCTGTTCATAACTTGTCAATTTAATTGAAACATACCTTGTTTTATCTGCATATTTTCTGTCAAGATAATTGAATGCTATTAAGGTTCAGAAGAAACACAAATGTTTTTTTGTTTATTTTTACCTTTGATTTACTACATTTACTAGAAAGATAATGATATTTGTAAATTAATACACAATCTTAATTAATACCTTGTATTTTCTAATTCCGCCACATACAGCTTGGATCTTCCTGGGTTAAGATCACAAGATAATAACTCGTTTACGCCTCTCTCATACATGTCCCCACCGACAGACTGCTTTTCAATTTCTATAATGGCGTCTTTCAATTCGTCCCAGTGCTCTGAAACATTATGTCATCAACAGCAGCAATGACAGAATGAGCGGAGATTAAATTTCTCTCGATCCTATCTTTTCTATGCAGGCTGATAATCCTTTGTCGCCATTGAGAGGAGGATTACCCCATCCTGCTCATGTTTGGGTATGTTACAAATGTTCCTCAATATGATATACAATACAGAGATGTCCAGTTCTTTAGCAGTCAAAGTAATTGAACCAGACACCAGATAGATCTGTTTTATCTGTTGAGCGTTCATGATTCCCTCCAGGCTCTTCTGTTGTTGTCCAGCTCTGACCTCAGGTCAGCCGGTTTGAAACGACTTAAAATGTCCCTGAACAAGTCGCTACAGATCGTCATGATCAGCTGACACAGACGGGAGAAATTATCTGTTGCCTTCCTTTGATTGAAGTAAGGAGCTGTAGACGGCCAGGGACGTCACCCATTACTCTAATAAGATAATGAAACACATTATTTGACGAACTTTTGTTATATCATATTAATAAATTGTCTAATCGATTACTTAAATAAGATTTTGATTTCACTTTGCTTGGCATAATTCCTCTCTTTGAGCTTCTACATAAGTGTTATACAGAACAATCTTTTTAGTGTACATTGTTTTAAAATTTCGCCTGTAAAGACATTTTCTTCATCGTCATGGTGATTTACTCAGCCACGAAAACATATATATATATATATATATATATATATATATATATATATATATATATATATATATATATATATATATATATATATATATATATATATATATATATATATATATATATATATATATATATATATATATATATATATATATATATATATATATATATATATATATATATATATATATATGTATATATAATATATATCAACAAGCGAATGCAATGCAGGAAAAAAAGAAAACACGGGGAATATATGTCATCGATGCATTACAAAGTCTTAAAAGAAACACAAGTTCCAATGAAGTTAGATATGAAAACAAAGAAAAATTTGATCTACATGAACAAACACTGTTGAGGAAGATTCTGGTCCGTCAAATACGAGGGTCTACAAACCCCTTTGCTGATACCGGTACATGTATCTGGGACTGTATGACTCTAGTTAAATCGAAAGAAGTTTTTAAGTGATTTAGCTAAATGTTAGATTAACAATTAAACGATAATTATTGTCTAATGAAAAGCAGATACTACGTTGTCTTGGAACGGAATGGCGTTTTTCTGGCCCAACCCTCTTACCAACGTCAAATATTCCGCCATATTTTATGCACAGGAGTTCGCGTACCTATCAATTTAACCGAAATTTTCAGTAAATAAAAAAAAGATACGTAATACCTATAATAATAACACAAGGAGTGCAACGCTTGTCCGCGACGCCATGACGTGACGTCACGGACGGTCCATTTACCCAAAAGGAACAAAAATAAACAATCATACACAATTAACTAGAGGAAACTATATTGCGTTTAGATACGAGTACAAGTACTTGTACCTCCCCGTTTTAAATTTTCTTGAATGTCTACCAACTTGTCTCTGGTTTTTTTGCGCATATGATCTCAATCATCTAGATTAGCATTTCAGGCAGTTTTATTACTTTTTGGGTAAATCGACGCACCCGTGACGTCACGTCATAGTGTAGCGGACAACGGATATTTGAGCGAAGTTGAGGAGAAATGTCACGCGCTGCTGTAAAACATGAGTTTGAAATCTTATGCATAAAGAGCCGTAAACAATGGTCCTTTAAAAATATTGGTTTGTGTTTTATAATTTTCGATTGAAGATTCATTTTGCGACAGCCTTGATATTAAGCGAGGGGTACCAAGGTGACGTAAATGCGTTGCACTCCTTGTATTATTATTATAGGTATTACGTATCCTTTTTTATTTACTGAAAATTTCGGTTAAATTGATAGGTACGCGAACTCCTGTGATTTTATGCTATTCCTTCAAAAAATGAGACTTACAGAAGATGCAACCCTTCAGAAAAAAGTATCTGAAGTTATGTTTTCTGCATTCAATCATATTTCGACTTTATGTCAAACAAGTAAATCATTTGATTTCTCCTTAAGTGGAAATCGGTCAAGGACACCTTTTGTTAGGGTGTACATAAGATAATGAGAAACAGAGAAAGTCCTGGCTCGACTCTGTTTGCCGCAACGCACTAAATCTAGGACATGAATATAAGTATTGATTGTTCTTTCGCCAAGCATCTGGTGTTAGATGTGAAGGTCACTGATCTTTCAAAGGAGAACTCAAAAGCGAGGCCCCGTGACATGGTAGGCTTTGTAACGATAAAGAACACTCACTACTATACTACTCTGATAAGTGCCAAGAATAGATCTAAATTCAGGACCCTGCACCGGAGTACAATGAAATATGGGTGAGCTTAAATATTCTCGTTAAACAGCATATAATCAATCTTTATTGTAATGTCATGACAACTATACAGATTTTCTTGAGTTGGACAATATGACTCGGTTGAAGAAATGTTTTCAAGTGACACTTTAAATTGATAATTCCATTTCGTTTCCGGCGTTTTACCGAATTATAAGAGCAAACCATCGGCGGATTCAGGATCCTTGAAGAGAGTCTGTCTTTAATTGTGACTCGTCCATCTGCATACAATTCATTTTTCTTCTTAAAAATATGTCATACCAACGACAATTTAATTTTACACTCTTCTTATCAAAAGTGAAAAAAAATCTAAAAAAAAAAATAGTCACATAACATGTAACGTATAAGAAATGACCATTTTTATTGATTTGTCCAGATATTCAATTTATAAAGGATAGAATACTATATAGGTAAATAGATAATATCATTAATTGATAAAGTTGTTTTTGTTAAGCATGAAAAAATATTTTTTTT
>NW_026919018.1:0-15403 GCF_032062105.1 Saccostrea cuccullata | reverse complement strand
GGATCAGTTTAAACATACAGAGTGTTACTTTGAAGGCTGTCTGTGGTATAAAAACCTTGGCAACCATTGCCAACCAAAATGAAATATCATATTTTGTTCTTGGTACATGTTTCAAGGCTCTTTTTTCCATTATTTGGTCACATTTCATCCTATAATTGCGTTTTTTTTAACGTGTATGACTTGATAAATTTCAATGAATATTTTTTTTTTACTTTTCAATACTTTGTTACCATAGTAACGTATGTAATAGTTGATTTACGAAACATGTTTATCATGCATTTGAGACATCTGACCTACAACTTTTGGAAACTGTCATTGTCAATTGTTTGCTTTGCCGCAAACTTTAACTATGGGGCTCTAAACATGTTAAAAAATGCCATTTTTCGAACTTTAAAACACGTTGCCATGGTAACTGTAAAACATAGCAACCAATTTTTGCCTGATTTCAGTTTAGGGTATCAATGACTTTTATCATAGAGAGTTTCGAGAAATTCTGAGACTATGCGTGCCACAGCTTTTATGTAAAATTTCAAATCATTACAGAGAATGGCTCTTAACACGGTTATCATGTAAATTTAGAAAAACACAAACCACCATGCGCTGGTAGATGGAATTGTATCAAAAGAAAAGCAAGGTGTTTAGCTTATATGTAATAGTAATTCATTGGGAAAATCTTGAATGCCGCTGTATTTTAGGTTGAAGTGCCTTTAAACAAATTAATGAAAAAAATTATCCAAAACACTTGTTCAAATCCAAAAATTATTTTTTTATGTCATGTGAAAAAAGATGTTGTTAATGCGCCGATATTCAATTTTCTGTAGAATAATCAATCGCAGGTATGGCCGATCGGCAGGAATGCTTACTCAACCATGCCATCTGATCCCATCTCTGTTATTTTAAGAGGTTCCGATTTTTTTATTGTTATTGTTTCAATGGAATTTTGACTTTGAATACTGTTTGTTTTCCTCGTTAAGGTTGCGTCAAAGGTCAACATGTCTAAAAATTATTTTTACAATAGCTCCAAAACTATGTGTGGTATAAAGTCAAAACATTTACAGTTTTATAAATATATCATCGATTAATAGATAGAAAGTATAACTTGATAACAATATTTTAAAAGATATTTTTTGAGAAAAATTATATCAGAAAATGTGCATATTTAAAAAAAAATACACCTGCTTAATTGTTGTCCTTTTGTGAAAACCAACACTGTAGAAATAATATATGTTGATCATTGAAGGGCAAGTTGGGCTTGAACGGTCTCTGAAAGACTGTTATTGAAAGTATGGCATGTATAAAGACAAGATTTCTATAGAATCCGTCATTTGCAATGTACTTTCAATTTCAAATCTTAACATTTGGACAAAATAAACAGGGAAAACAACTTTCCAGAGGCTATCGAAGTCCAACTTGCCCTTCATTGATAAACATATATTTTTTCTGCAATGATGGCTTTCACTAAAAGCACGGAATTAATTTGGTGTATTTTTTTTAATATAATATATGCATTTTTAAGAATAATTTTTCTCAATTAATATTATTCCAAATATTTTTTTTTTATCAAGAGATACTTTCTATCTGTTTATCAAGGAAAAATTTATAAACTGTAAAAGTTTTAACTTTATACCTCACATAGTTTTGGGGCTATTGTAAAAATAAATTTTTTGACATGTTGATCTTTGACGAAACCTTAAACAGTCATCAAAAGAATAAAAATACAAACTTTTAAATGTCTACATATAGGAGGGTTGTCCGTAAAGTTCTTGGACAACATTGATAATTACTGACAAACATTGATATATTATATGAACCTATCATTTTCATTAAATTAATTTTTCATTTATATCATGCAAATTTTAAACAAAACCAAAGTACAAATATATATGTTTTTATTAGATACAAAAAAGACACACACTCATACCCGGAGCACTAAAACAAAAATCCTTGACGTTACCCGACGTCAAAAGCTTAATACATGTTAGAACGTTTCTCAACACAGTCACCGTTTAATTCAATACATTTCTGATGTAGCTTTAAGCAGTCATCAAAGATGTATACAAACTATTCAGATTTCATATGTAAAATGATATTTAACACTTCAAATCCTGCAAATCATCAAGCCTTTGTCCGCGAAAAAAGACTTTATTTAAGGAAATACCGCAATGTCACGTTACAAAATTCAATTTTTACAGCACTGTAATCTCGGAATGGTGGTCTTCCTTCACGCATGCCATCCCGTAGGGAGGAACAGCGAAAGTCGGACGGTTTTCGGACCTTCTCGTATGCACCTTCGGTACACGCTCCAAACTCTTAACACATAACCGGAAAGTTCTACGTCACATAAAATGATGTTTTTACCCTCTTTTCTATTCTTAATTTTCATTGGTTAAAAGCTTTGTAATGCTATAAATCAAAACCAAACACGGAAAAGCAAAGGCTGATAAAGTCGGACAGTGACAGTGAAAGTCGGACATGTAGAATTTAAAGTCGGACACATACTGGTTTCGGCATTTAAAGTCCAATTTACTTCATTTTTTAGGTGTTAAATCGTATTGGAGCATGGCTGCACAAAGTATCATGATATTCTGATAAATTGTTCCAGTATTTAAAAATATGACAATTAAAATACAATTTATTCAATATAATGTGCTGTCCGACTTTAAATTCTCCTCTGTCCGACTTTAAATGACCGAGAATGTAAAGTCGGACAGTTTAATTTTAATGGTTTTATAAATAAATATCCACCAAAAAATTATTATCATGGAAATAATTAATATTAATCATGTAAAAGTATGATTTAATTACAAAATATATTGGCAATCACGGAGTACCGACGGCAAACTGAAGATTTCGCCAAGGATAACTAGGTCACTGTTGACAGGCGCGCGCTCGGTGCGCATGCGAATTTTATCCGGATCCGTGAGACGCGTATGGATCAATCAGATTTTAGACATTATTTCAAACGTTTTCACGACTATATATGTATGAAACAACCAATAACATCCTTTAGATGGAGATACTGAAAGAAAAATACACATGACACTAAATTTAGTAACGATTTTATTCTGAAAGAGAAGACTGTCCGACATTCGATGCTGTCCGACTTTAGCTGTTCCTAAACTGTTAACATTCCTTACGTACTTTTGTAAAATAATTTAGATTTTACTTAAATACTTAAGAACGGCTTCATTTACTATATTTTCCCGACTGTTTAAATCATTTATGGGTTTCTGTTGGTGTTGTTCCGATGTCTCAGCAGAATTTAATCACTGCTCTCTGCTCCACCTTTTCCGAAAACGTCCCTATTTCAAACAATGCCGATCCCGTCTTAATAGATTCTAACCTCGATATCTAAATCATTTCTAAACTTTGAACGTTCAAATTTGGCAGGTTTGAAGTAATAACTCTCGTCAACCTCATGATGTTAAAGCAATCCAAATTTCCGCGGAATTTGCCAAATACAAATGAAAATTATAAAGTGATAAATAACATTTTGATTAACAATTTAGTGCTCCGGGTCCTCATCCACATTCTAATAAATGAAGCCATAATTGAAATTGTATATTTGATTTTGAATATAATCTTAAATTTTGTAGTTCACATTTACTAAAGGATTATAAATATGTTAATAAGAAATATCAATGACACCATTTTAATCTGAATTTTTGCTTGTCCACGAACTTTTACGGACAACCCTCGTACAGTCGTAAGTTCATTATCATTTTTAAAAATACATATTCAATTTTCCAAAATAAAAAAAAAAAATACATCATTCATACAAGCATATATAACATTAATTATATAATAGACTTTTTGAACTACTTCCTACGTTTTTCCTGAATCCTCGACAGTAACCCTGGAAACTCAATTATCTGTGGACGTTTATAAATAGAGTGGGCTAATTCTACACGGAATGGAAAAACCCACATTCACGAAACAACATATAAAGAAGAAACACGTACAGCTAACGGGAGTGAATTTTTCAAAGATATTGAAAATGAATAACTCAGGACAAGTTTGTAAAATCATAGTGATAATTTCCTGTGTGATAAATTTACTATTAGCGATAGTATTCGGATTTTTACTCGCATTAAACTGGGAGAATGTTGGGGCCTACTTTCGGTTTAAAACCGACACTCTCCAACAGGAAATTATCGGGAATGTAAGCGGTGATGGGGAGTTACAAACAAAAGACTCGGTTTGTTTTTCGTGTGACTATTTGGGAAACAGTGTAAGTGTGAATGAGACACTGTACGACAAAATTGTTACAACTGATTGTCAACACAAGTTATGCTGCATTAAAAACAGTGTGATTCATGATTTTGTACAAGCGGTAAGTGATTATAACAACATTACTGTGACCTATTTTTAGAAGGAATGTTTAAAAAATGAATTGGGAAAGTTAAGGTTGCATTTTTACTTTCGTTTTCAAACCTAGGTTTTTCCTTCTTTTCAGACACTAAATCAGAACAATGACAAAGGTGAGGCCTATGTAAAATTCTTAAACCTAACAACTCTACATTCATTATCGAAGAGCTAATTTAACAGTTTCTGAAGTTCTAATAAAAACATATTAATTAATTAAACAGAAGTTAAAATTAAACATCCAGTATTTTTAAATAAATGTCTTCATTGGAGGTTCAATGATTTCATTTCAAAAAGACTAATCTATAAGAATTCTAGAGCATGTCTTTACGGACGTTTATTTGAGATTAATTTCAATAGATTATTGAAAAAAAAATATAAAAGAAAAAAGATATGGATAAACTTTTGTCACCAAACTTATCTATAAATGTTATTTTTTCAGGTAATAATTCCTCGATCCGGGACTCGTTCACCTGGTGGAGAAATAGACCCCACTCCGCTCACCTTTATCTGGACAGGGATAACTCCGTTACAAAGGGTCAGTGATTATTTTGTCAACATTAAAAAAAAAGACATTCAGATTCATCGATTATTTACTAAAGTACTTACATGTAACTCACTCTAGGAAATATAACAAAATCAATGATTAATTAATTATGCATTTTTCATTTTAAAAGTGTTTGTTAGAAAAAAAGATGCAATTTATGTTCGTCATAAATAAGAAAAAATGATAAAACAATACAGAACTGATGTATTTTATTATACATATTAAGTACTTAAAGTATTTACCCAAGGATTCTCTTTGCAGAAAACAAATTGCGGTGGATAACTGACGATTTTGTATGGTACCGCATTTGCACACGATATTGAACTGATGAACGGAACGCACATGCGCATCAAAAAAGGTGGCATCTATTTCATATACAGCTCCACTACGTTTGATCACACTGGTCAGGACACTGTTGAAACTCTGTATCAAAGTATTATTAAATATCACCCTATGTTGCCTAAGACAGGCGATGTTGACCTCATTTTCAGTAAATTTGGGGGTCGCCTGAATCTGATAGACATCATACAAATTTTCTTGCGGGAGTGTTCGAGTTGCAGAAGGATTATCGTATTGCCAGCCCGCTGTCTCAGAGTGGACACAAGTTTCTGGATAAATCCTCGGTGATAAAAAATTATTTTGGAATATACAAGTTGTAATTTTATTGTTGTCATGACACTTTGTAAATATATTTAAATGTATGTTAAAATCATTTAATTGAGGAATCTAGATCCTCGAAAATGGTTGAAGCTGGGAATCAGCTTGTGAAGAAATTTACTGTGTTGTGTTCTTCAACAAAATTGAAGAAAGAGACTTCCTTTGTTGCCATATGAGAATTGGTGACAGCAAGTAATAAACTCGTGTAGGAAACTGGTCCTAAGATCACCGGATGGAAAGCAGTATGCCTATGATTCATTACAACTTAAAATACAAAAGGCAATTACAGAGAAAAAATTAATTGTTTTGGTTAAAACTTCAGTTATTGCTTGTGTTGGCTTAGTTTAGGTAAAACAAAACGAACCAAATAACTTGAATAGTTTTGATATTCATCAAACTATTTATAATAAAATATTATTCTTTTAAAAGATTTTTTTGGGGGGTTTAAAAGACAGTACATTCTACAACGGTGAACCTTTCACAAGACACATCTGCCTGGAAAAAGAAAATTATCTCTTATGTAACCATGGCACTTTATTACCTTTTTTTTCATGTTCGATTTAAAATTTGGTCACTCCAAGAAATTGCGTTCTATAACATTTTGCACTGTTTTATGTAAATTCAATGTAAATACATGGTATTGTTCTCATTTTATGACATCTTGAATAAAATTGTAAAACGTGTATTTTTGTTATCTTTTTTTTTTTGGGGGTATTTACAGTTTGCGTCTTAATATACTACAGTATATGTAAAAAGGTTATGGGCAAGGGCACGCAACCAGCAGTCCTCCATCTTTCAAATCTTACAATAATAAAAACTTGAAGGGTTAGCAAATACTGAAACACGACGTATTTGTGTCTCTTTTCATGTCAAAAATTCTGCAATGACGCCCGATGAATGTAGTGTGTTATATATGGAGGTAACAAACAGTATTCAAGATCGAAAGTCCATTCAAGCAATACATATCAAGTGTAGAGAAAACACACGTCTAAAACATCAGAGATAGGATCAGGTGCCATGGAGGAGTGAGCATCCAATGTCGACCAGTAACACTCAACTTAACCGTGGCCTCTGATTAAAAGACAAACAAGGAAAGAAAAATCGCCACACCAGCATGTAAAATAGAATTCTAGTTTTTTCTTAGTATAACACAAGAATCTGCCACTCCCCTGCACATATAAAAAAATAGTGTTCAATGTCAGAACCATCAAGGATTATGGAGAAATATGTTGCATGCAACGCATTCGTGATCCCTTTGTCTCTATATAAATTGTGCAAGGGTGAGCAAAGGCTTCAATGAGTAAAAAAAATAAAGTCCAAATCCATCCAGCCCACATTGTCATGCTGGCGGGGATGGTGGTCCATTATAACTCCTGCATACAGCCGACATATGAACATAAATCGTTTTTAAATCCGACAACAGAATTAGAACTAACGGCACAACCACACACACGATACCTACGTATCCCATCGTCACTGAAGACGGTCGATTATCCTGTGCACTTGTTTTTGTTCGTATGTAAGAATTAGTCGTCTTTTTATCCATGTATAATGCTTTAGAAATATTCTGCACCGCCTCCTCTATATAACGAGTGTTTGAAGTATTTATGTAAGACGTTTGATCTTCACAAGCAGATGGTAATGGAGTAATAGGCACTTGTACAGTAACTGTGTAGGGAGCAAAAGAAGTCACGATTGCTGTAACCGCGTTTTCTGTGACGTATTCTGTCCTTTCAATATATTGCGTCACTGTGACGTTTTCTGTCCTTGTGACGTTTTCTTTTACTATGACATAATCTGTTATGTTGACATTTTCCGTCATGGTAAAATTTACAGTGAGTGTGACTTCTACAGATTGTGTGACCTCATCTGTTATTGTGACGTTCTGTGTTACTGTAGTGCTTTCCACGATGGTAACATTTTCCACAGTTGAATAGTTGTAGCAGCTAATTGGCAAATACACATAGGAAAGAGAAGCTGACGCTATCGGGTTTTCTGTAAAAATTGAACAATTTGCAATATCATTCAGTGATATATATGGATTAACTTGAAAAGGAATTATTTTTCTCTATTCTAAATAATTAACTAAGATATGTACTATTACTTATGCAGGTACCATCAAGGGTTTACGGGGATTTACCCGGGTTTTATTCCATACACCAGTGGTAATTCCCATTCACCCTTGATTGGACCTGGTAACGATTTTATTTCCCTTGTACCCAAATAAATTCTTTGAAAACATAATTCCAATCAACTGTGTCTCAACCTTTCGATAAGATTTCGAGATGTCGGGTGCACAAAAATTTATACCTAACCCTGTAACCAATCAACACTCGTGTTACAAGCTACATAGGAAATAAATGTTTTTATGTCATCGTAAAAGTTTGGGGGTACATATGTTTTGCCTCGTCTGTCTGTTTGGCCACAAAATCTTTATCCTTGCCTTTAACTTATGAGTGGGGAGATCTTTGTTTGGATACCAACAACGTTGACCTCTTGACCTTGGAGTTTGACCTACTTTTACAAAACAATGCCACACTTTAACTTAGGCCATAACTTTTAAGCTGTTTGTGCTAGGACTTTCATACTTCTCATATGTACTCGTGACAAGCCCTTCACTGGATTTCAACTCTGATCCTTTGACTCTGACCTTGGTATCCTTACAAAAAATACTATAATAACTATACTTAACTATTATTTACTATAATTAACTATAGTAGCAAGTTAAAAACTTTGAAACTTTGAATTACTAACGTGAAAACTTTGGAACTTTAATTTACTAACGTTAAGACTTGGGAACTTTGATTTACTATAGTGAAAACTTTGGAACTTTTATTTACTATAGTGATAACTTGGAACTTTGATTTATTGTAGTTAAAACGTTGGAACTTTGATAAGGAAGTATAAAACTCGTGAAATTATGTTTTTGATTCCCACTATGTACATTTTATGATAATTCAAGGCTAAGATTCATTACAGCTTCAGAGAACTTTTTAAATAATGTAAAAGAAATTAATTTTAATGTAGAGGTTGTCTCTTCGCCGATAAATAAGTGATATTTATTTAAATCTATTTTATTTAATGTAATGCAGATATAACCTACGTTTTATTTATAGAAAAAGTAAACTTAAATAATGAAACATAAAATTTACAGCATTTAAACCAAAAGATTTGCTTCAGTCAAGAGGGTTTTTTTAATGTAAATATTGCATTTGAATGAGTTACTTAATAAATTTAAATTAAGATGTGCAACTAAACCAGCCAGGAAACCCCAAATCGAATTCCTTAAAAGAGTTAAATAATCAAAATAACTTGAGAAATAAACTATTGTTAATTAAAAAAAGTATTTTTGTTAAGGTAGATTGACCTACTTTTAAAAAACTTAAACCTTAGCCATAACTTTTTAACGGTAAGGGCTAGGGCTTTATACTTCATATATGTAACAGAACTTTTCCTAGAATACCAACATCTATGACCCTTTGACCTTGATCATGATCTAGGAATTTGACCTTCTTTTTAAAAACTTTAACCTTGGCCAAAACTTTTGAACGGTCAAAGCTAAGGCTTTCACTTCAAATATGTAATTCTTGTGACAAGACCTTCTTTAGAAACAAAAAACTTTTACCCTTTGACATTGACCTAGGAGTTTAAAGGTAAAACATTTTTAAAATGGTTTTTAAAATGTCTTCCGTAAATATCTTGTAAAAGCCAAAAGAAAATTTTCTTACGATTTGATTTAATATTTTTTTCTGTAATTGCTTTTTTTATATAGTGCGATATTTCTTTTACATTAAATCATTTTTATGTATATATATATATATATATATATATATATATATATATATATATATATATATATATATATATATATATATATATATATATAACTATAAACGTATGGGTCATATGGTCGAAAAGTTAGCAAGTTCTTGTCTATGTTACAAGTACTGAGCTTTACAGTTAAGAAGATAAAGGCATATACTGTGGAATTATCAATGATCTTGGGATATTTCAATGTTTGTGGTTTTCCTGTATCACCGTTTCCTACGAAAAATCATTTTATATTGGTTCATAAAATTAATTCTCCAGTACATATACGCTACGCAGGTAAATATGTTCCATCGAAGCAGTAATTGTTTATATGCAAAAATTAATATTGACCCTAGCGAATTAAAATGATTATATGAAAAAGTAACATGCTAACTTGCTGTATTTGAACAGTCTAGAACAACGTTCTGATCTTTTACCGGTGTAGGGGTTATGACGTCACTTTCCTGCTTTACTTCACCTTAAAAAGAAAAGCAAACTTCATTATCCATATCCACAAATAGTTAACTCCTACCTTCACAAGCCAAGTTAGAGATTCTTAATTAAAGTTAGACAAATGCAAAAGGAAAATCAAAGAAATTATCTAGAACAGAAAACCCATCGTTTCATCGATAGTTGAATTTGATAGATTTTCTTTCGAGAGACAGGATTTTTTTTACTATATTTTCATTGGTGCCTTACACTCGTGAAAATATATTTTCAAAAATTCCGTCCCACCTTTGAAATAAGCACAAATTTTGCGTAGCCCTAGCTTAAATCCTTTAAGACTTTAACTACATACCACTTATACACTGACGAATGGCAATGTTACCTCTTGTCCATTACCTTCCTTAGTTTTCAACAATAAGCAATTGTTACTTGAGTATGAAACAATAGCATAGCAATCGATGTCACTCTCGCAGGTTCTCTTGCAATCTGCCTTATTACTGGATTCAACACCTCTAAAGTTCTAGCGACAACAAATCACTCATTGGACAAGTGTTGCCTAAATAAATAAAAAAAAATTAAGTTAAATACATTTGTTACTTAAACGTAAATGGAAGCATCTTAAACTTGGAGAGCTTTTAATCAATTTTATTTTTTGAAGCTAAGCACGTGGGTAATACTGTATACACGGTTATTTTCGGGCCGTCTTAATTTGCCCTTTCACACTAGCAAACAATTAAGCCCCTGTTTAAGCTTTTCCAAATGAGGATAGGGCGAAAGGGGCGAAAAAACCGGGGGCCGAAATTTCCTGTATGCAGTATGTCAATTCAAAAATTCGCCTATTACTATAACAAAATAGTTTATTGCATTACCAAAAGGAACTCTTTTGCCCTTAACTGCAATATTTAACAAATAAAAGTTGAAAACGAAATAAAATTGAATATTTTTCATACCTCTCAGATGAATACAATTGCAATATTTCTTGCTTTAAAATCTAACCCTGAATGGCAATTCAAAACTTTACCTATCTAGCATCGTTTTTACAAAACGTAGCAGCTTAAAAATAATTTTCTACGGATATGAAGCAACTTTTCCTAGATCCCCGATATACTTGCCTTCAATTCGCTGTTCACATATAGCGCCATTGTCTTCATCACATTCCTTTTGTTCATACTTAAAATCTAGATCTGGTTTAGTTTTGTAGCATTGTTTGCTGGAATCGAAATACATGTGATTAGAATCTTTAAAGTAAACAAATGTTGAAAAATTGAATGGTGTACAATCCTGCCATTCCATGCCAGAGGCTGTATTGGTCAAACCGATCCAGGCATAGTCGTGCCTGAAATAAAAAGGACAATTAAAGGATTATTATTTTTCTATATTTCTACCAACCTGGGTAAGCTTTAAAATTAATATCAAAATCTTATTCAAATGATATCATAATACTCAAATCATTAATATAAGTAAAAAAAAATGAAAAAAATCATACTATTTTTCTTGAATATAAAATGTTTAAAGCAAGGTTTATCCTTAATTATGCACTTGAGAAAAAAAAATATATATAGTACTTTATTCTAATGTGTTTATTCAATAAAATGTAGTCCTTTTTGAATCCACCATGTGCTTCTTGTCATGATCGGAAAATAACGGGAAAAAATTGTAAATTCAGAGTGTAAATAATGGAGGATCAATTAGTATGCAAACTGTCGGTCAGCATTTGACTCAATAGTAAATTGTATTTACTGACAAAACCATTGTATCGACCATAGACTTACGAAATGACGACTTAAAACGAGACTGCTGAAAATCCTTGTTTAATCAACTTGTTTGTCAATAATTTACCTCTTTTTAAAAATCGTACATACGTAGAGCATGCTCTATATACAGTAAAAAATATATGAGAATTATTTTTCATTTTCATCGGTTCTAATTTTTTTTCAGATCTACAATCGTACTTTAATCCATTAGATTTACAACGCCCGCGTGGTGCAATGGTTAGAATGTGTACTGGATATAATTGAACTGCTGCGCATGGAGACCTTTTATTTTGGTTGAGACCATATTAGGTCCCATGTCGCTGTAAAAACTTCCTTAGTGCTCATTGAATACCGATTATGGATCTAAATTTTCAGCCTTAACTGACAGGTGTTGACGCATGTGCAAAAAATTCCCTACAAACAGTACCATTATAGTTAATCATATCTAGTAAACTAAGTTTTACATTAGTAAATCAAAGTATTTTTACTATGAATTATTATATATATATATATATATATATATATATATATATATATATATATATATATATATATATATATATATATATATATATATATATATATATATATATATATATATATATATATATATCCTTCAAGTAATTTTCTGATGTTAAGAATTACTATTATATCTATATGTACATTTAAAAAGAAATTCATTGACATGTTATTTCAGAAATATGTAAAGAATAAACAAACTACCCATTAAATTACGGAACATTATCACAGAACATTGAGCTTTTTTTAAGTCTACGCATTCTAACAAACATCTCCCAGCTGTCCAGGTTTACAAGAGAACCATTCAAACTAGCACACACTTCTTGAGCTTCTTGCCAAGTGTATTTTCTACTTTTGATGTATATGTAGTTTTTTGTGTAGGCTTTGATCCTGAAAAAAAAATTTTAAAAATCATTTTTCTACATTTTTGTTAATTGTAAATTAAATGATACGCTGTTTTTTTTTCTTTGAAAGATGAAATGAATAAAGTTAATGAAGTGATCATACAGCATTCATTTTTTGTTTTTGACAACGAAAATGATTTTGCCTACGAGAACACATCGATAAAGAATGCTTACTCTTAATAGTTCTTGTTTAAACCTTTATTCTCAAACATCCGCGTTGGCTTTGTGCATAATTTGTTTTCATGTCAACTCAGTGACTAATTCTAATTTTACTTTGGATTTTTGTTTTAATCTGAGACCATGGTTCGATATTTTTTGGGTCCGGTCATCAGAAATCCAGAATCATGAATTATGACAAGGCAGGAAAAGCACAGTCTTCCAAAAAAAGAACAAAGTGAGTTCAAAGAGATATGGTAAGGCAATACATGCAAATGCATGTAAATCTGATATAAAAGCTTATTAGGATGACGTGGTTTTAATTACACAAATCATTTACATAATCTTTATTGGTTCTTTTTTTCCAATAATATTCTTAATGTTGCACTGCATTGTAAGGAGCCTGTGTATGTGTGTGTGTCTGTGCATCTTAATCTTTGAATTTATATCTATAACTTGTTATCTTGCAAAATAAATAAATTGACATTGTAAAACAATTTCATTTTAGAAAAAAGAATTAAAGTCTATTTATAACATAAATACAAACAAGAAAATCAGGAGATTCGTTAAAACAGTGTTAAAAGCCATGATTTCGAGATATCTGTGGCAGATACAATGACCTTGACAGTAAACAAAGTCTAATTATTAAGAAAAAAGCTGACTGAAATTTTTCATACTGATTGTTATGCCATTAATTATATAAACTGTACTTTAGACGGATTTCACGTTATATCCCGATTATGACAAAGAGCACACGGCGTGTTGGCATGGACGTCACTCCGCATGGCGCCTGATCCCTGATGTTTTAGAGCTCTGTGTTTGTTCTGTCCATGATTTGCATTGTTTGAAATCGCTTATGAGCTTGAATGAAATATACGGAGATAACGAATAGTATTCAAGCTCAAAAGTCCATTAAATAATACAAAAAGGAGCAGAGGAAATACGGACCTCGAAAACATAAGGTGGGATCAGGTTCCATGGAGGAGTGGGCATTCCCTTCCTATGGGTCACACCTGGTGTGTGATCGTAAATAGATCGTGAAATAACAGACAAAACTTTCGACAATTCAGTGTGTAAATAATGGTCTAATAATTAGTATGAAAAACGCCAGAGATGAGATGTATCTTTAGATGACTTTAAATGACTTATAATGTTCATTCCTTTTTAAAGCCACTGCAATGAGAAAGCTTTACCAGTACCTTTGACAATTCTGTTGCGAAATTGGAAGGCACTGGGTCAAGTATAATTTAGAATCAAATTTAAAACAGCAGTGCATGTGTACATTTAAGACAGAATGCAATTTAAACAAAATTTTACACTTAAATACTCGGTAAAGCTCTTAAATTGTTCTTTTCTCCACTTACAAGTTTTAAACCACGTCAAATTGAAAATCTCTTCATGTATATTAATGTTTCTTTTTTTATATTCCAGCATATATCATATTGATTCTTAAAATTTGCAGCTTCGGTATTAATTTTCAAGAGCTAATCCATTCCGTAAAAACATTTATTCAATAGGGGAACAATTAAATGCAATTTCATATTAAAATTCATGAGTTTCAGAAATTTTGAAGTGTATATTACCGAGAACATGGTTTTCAAGTTACTGTAGACAAGAAGGCAAACTGCTGATATTTTCATTTTGTAGCAGTAAAATAATCATCATGAACGATATGTGAAATCTTTTACTCTATACAAAACCATATCTAGTTTTTTTTAAATCTATCATTCACTTGTGGGCTATATTCTTGATGCATGCTTTCTCTGGTCAGCCATCTACGCAAATTCATAGAGTTAAGAATTGAATTTGAAGATGTTTCCTATTATTCTACGAGTGTTTATTATTAAAATAAAAATAAAAATATATTTTTCTTATTTTTCACCAACATGCATCATTCAAGTGACGTATTTTTATGACTTGTGGCCGCTGTGTCCATTGTGTGTATTTTTGTTCTGTCATTTTGCTAGTGTAACCCTCCCAGTAAAGCGAGAAATATTGTATTTTTAACGGAAATTAAACATTTCAATGAAAAATCTTTCTACACGAAATTACATTTAAAACATGCAAAGATATTTTAGTCATTCATGCAAATATTTGAATGTTTCATGCAGAGAACTTATTTATTTTAACGACTCGGAGGAAACTGATATAACAGTGGGATGGACAATTTCGGAATGGCAATTTTTACGAACTTGCGCACCTTTTTCCATTAATCAAAGTTATCTTCTTGGGATGTTTTAATTGGCGTGGTTTTTCCATCTAAATTCATTGATGAAATACAACATACATTTTCTGTTAGTTTTGGAAATATTTAGTGACATAATTACAAATTCCATGTATTGATTTATCATAAATTTTTTTCTCATTTACTGATCGATTTTATAGAAATAAAGCTAATGGGTGGGGGATGGTCTACGGCAACAACAAATTGAACACGTCTTAACTTTCTCCTAATCAGAAAGAATTTACGTCAAACAGCACATACACAGAAATTTTTAGGAATTTTTCCGTTTCCTAGATCAAGATCAAGAGCAGCACATGGCGGATGTGACTGATCGAAAGAGAATGGTTACTCCTTTTTGGCACCTCATCCAATCTCCGTCTGTGTCCATACTGCATTATTCCAATGAACTTTTAAGTCTGATTACTGTTTGTTATCTCCACTTTTTATTAATTTGAGGAAAAAAAAAAAAAACACTTTACATGTAAAAATATGAATCTGAAAAGATCTTATAATAAGTAGC
>NW_026919017.1:0-15391 GCF_032062105.1 Saccostrea cuccullata | reverse complement strand
AACTGTAAACCCACTATAAGCATTCTCTTGTAGAAACACAGGGAACTTGTCAGGACCGTATCTACCACTGACCTTCTCCTTCCAGTAGAGGACATTAATCCTCATGACCTTGAACATACACACTGTACATGTACAGAACATACTAGGAAACTTGAATACTGCTTATTTTGATTTATTCAAAATACTTAAAATTTTGATTGCGACTTTTTTGTGTTTAGTTTCTCAAAAATAATCAGTAATGTTGGAATTTCTTTATTAACAATATTTTTTATAAAGGTACTTAATGTAGAAGAAACATTAAAATATTTTAGCACTTCAATGTAGTGTCTACATTGTATATCTTCAAACCTACATTGTTCAAAATACTAAATAATGTCCTTTCAAGCAGTTGAAATTTAGTTAAAGTACTAGTAAGTGAGACTGTACTGATAATGCTTTATTTTACCTTTATTGGCAGGTGAACTTGAAGTTTGGGTAACAGTTTTGTTGCCCACGCTCCTACTGCCAGGACTACCGATCCTGCCCTGTATCTATTGGTAGCGGTCCGTAACTCCACCCTATCTCCCGGAATTACCTCCAACACTTCCTCCCCATCTCTGATTGTCCCGCCGTAACGACGGAACATGTCCTGTGATACCAAGTAGAAATAATTCCATGGTATACTATCACTGCTCTTGGTAATAGCCTCGGTACTTTTAGTAGGATGTTGTTAAGATAGTAAAATTAATCGAAACTGAATTATTGAATATACTTCACAAAAATTGTACATGCATTATACATGTATTTTATTTAAGAAAGTAATATAATAAACGCTTAACTTAATAGAGCCATTTTGAATTTTTTCTTTACATACGTGGCACGCCATCAGGGCCTTGTCCGCCATTAAAATACCTCCACTCTTATCGACTACAAACGTAAAATCTTTTGGAAATTCAACCATAGGATACGCTTTCTTCATTTGATTGTAGTCCAGTACGGTGTGTGGGATATCATGACGTTGCAGACATCGGATCGTTCCCATGGTAAACCTGTCGTCTGCTGACCCCATTGTCAACATCCCCGTTTGCCTATTCAAGACAAAAGATGCAAGTTCTTTTAAGTGTGTGTACCGTCATAACGTTATTAAACTTTAATTGTTGGATTGGTTCCAGATTACTTGAAAATCTTTCGCCCCGACTCCTTCTCTAGAGTTTCCCAGAGATTGTACGACTCCTTCATCATCAACGTGTAATGTTCCATCTCCCCGTACGCCTTCCTCGTGATCCTACTCTGACCGTGGGAACTCCCACGCGAGTGAGGCAGTGGAAACTTTAAAGACACAAATATTAAGGTATTACGAGACACAGGGGTTTATTGCGAATCATTTCAAGAGCATTAATTTATCTTTTGCAAAGTTAACATATATTTGCATTTTAGGGCCTCCTTTTAAATTAAACAGAATGTCAAAATCTGGTTTAATTTTCATATTAACCTGTTCCAACAACAGCGTTTTCTTCCCATGTTTTGCCAAATGGTATGCTGTCGAGGAACCCTCAATACCAGCCCCCACTACGATGACGTCATACAAATCCATTGCTTCTGTCAAAAATTATTAAAGATCATTACCACATGCATCATTAATGAAGTAAATTTTCTTATACTTGATTTTTGAAACCTTTTGAATGCACAATTTATCAGGGTGTCTACATTTCTTGCTAGAAACTAGGCAGTGTACATTTTGTCTTTAACACTCCACCATACACAAGATGACGGTTACCGCCCATCAACACTTTCCCCGCTCCAATTAACACAGGCGATAGCGTCATTTTAAATTGCATATCGCCAACAATTTGCCATTAGTTCAACTATATGAAAAGTATTATGTGTGTCCTGTACGTTGACAATTAAAAGGTTTGTCTAGAAAAAAGAAATAAATTGCATCGAATATAAACAAACACTTACATCAATACATGTTGGTTGCTTATATAAATTTTTCCATATGTATGGATGTGCATTCGGGTACATCTTTACCCTGCATATTACCTTCAACATTCTACATCATTAACAATATTAATGGGGGGGGGGGGGGGCTATAGGTAAAATTCCGCGGCATATGTTTTGTCCACTTCTGACAGATTCATTCCAAAGGGCAGAAGGGTATCTTAAAAATATTTTTTTTTTTTTAAATGACAAGGAAAACAAATATTGACTCCGTATTCCCCATTTTCAAAAGTGAGTTATCTCCCCTCAAAATCGGAACTCTTCTATACTAGCCTAACTTCCGCGGACTACGCGTTGCGATTATCCCACAACATAATGATCAACTTACACGCTGTATTTAAAAATTTTAAAAGAAGAAAACGGTTTGCATTTTTTTTTTAAGATAATAAATTAATTTATAAAGGGTCTGTTAACCCCCCTTCTAGAAAGCTATACATGTACGAATTAGCAAGGCACGTAGCATCGTCTTTAAAAGTGGGGGGGGGGGGGTATCCAAAGAAATATTTTTTTCTTACCTGGAAAAGTTGACAAGCAAAGAAAAACCTTGCCCAAAGTTGAAAAAGCTACTTATTTTAGTACCAGTTCCTGGTATACAATACTACATTTCCCTTATATAACTTTACCGTAGTATAAACTGTGTGTGTGTGGGGGGGGGGGGGGGGTGGCAACCTGTCTATCAATGAACATTTTCAATAGAAAAAGTAATATGGGGAAAAAAGTGGGGGTGGGGCTAAGCCCCTTGACCCCCCCCCCCCCCCCATGCGTACAGGTACAGATAACGAATATGAACGAATATGTAAATGGGTTGAACAGTTGAATATGAACCATAGTTGTGAAAATTAAAAATCATTAGAATTATTAATTGTGAATTCAATAAAATTACGGTGTATGTCTGTTACACGGGGTTACATGAGTCTCTCTCTCTCTCTCTCTCTCTCTCTGATATTGTTTTTACACACTTTGCAAAAAAGAATAACTTATAAAAATAAAAACATGTACTTACACTGAAAGGATTAAAAAAAAAATAAATAACACTTGAGAAAAGAATGTTTTCCGTTAATTAACGAGAAATACACTAGGAAATTATTGTATCAATTTCGTGTTTCTGCTCTCAATTCTCTGATCAATCTAAAACAAAATGTGTATTTTACTCGGGAATATACATGTACATATGCTTAGATCCTACACTAAAACTCAGCTCAGACTTTATACGACATATGTAACACGAATTCAGGTCGATGCTATTTTAATTAGTCTTTCTTCGTTACATGAGCACATGAGATTAACAGTCTGACTAAAGCCAGCCCCTACTATATCACTTCGTTAGTAGGTAACGAAGTGATATAGTAGGGGCTGGCTTTAGTCAGACTGATGAGATTAAATTATTCATTTAGAATTTCATTCAAAGTTTTAATATTATACAGTGAATCAATTATTTTACAAATAAAAAATTCTAGAAACACGCTTAATTCAAATGCAATAGGCCCTTAATTGTCACCAAATGTGTTCTAATAAGTAAAAGGTCTATGTTATGACATACAATCGAGCAAAAACGCAGTTTCTTGGTATCGGTCGCGGAAGACGAACTACTGCTGTATATGCAGCAATTTCAGAGGTAAAACTGTAGACTGACATGTCATCAGTCTCAAAAAAATTCCCAGAGATATTTAAAGAAAATATGGCTGCAGCAGGCTAGATTAATTCGTAAAAACTTTATAACTAAAAAGTTCCGCACATTTTGTAAATAATGATGATCCGTATGCAGAACATCCACTACCGAAAATTAGCTTTTTTTTTTAATAGGCCTATTCGAATACGTATCAGCATTTTATCAGTAATTTGTTTCTTTTCTTTTTTTTGTTGGGGGGGGGCTCACACAGCGCCTTATTATACTACTATACAGATTAATTCAAATCCAGAAAGAGACTATGAGTGGGCAATTTAAAAAAAAAATACGAATCAGTTAAGATTTCTTTTTATTCACAAACACAATAACATTTTTCCATATGACAGAGTCATTACACCATGAACATATTTACATCAAGAACGTCCGCGGAAGTGACTTTATTTATAGCGCATGCGTATTAAACACAGTAAAAGAGTTCCCTTCAGGGGAAATAACTCACCTTTTGAAAATGGGGAATATCGTTCCTCTCTATATTTACATTTCCAATGTCTTTGTCCGAGATAAAATTACAAATACCGGAAGTAAAAATAGTTTATTTCTACGTAAATCTTCTGGTTCATCGATAGGCATAAAAAAAAACATGCGGGGCGGGACAAACAGAAACAGAAGCTAGCGGGGCTTGCAGCACGTGCATTTGCGGAATCATGATCATGTAAATATAAGGAATAAATGTTTTTAGTTTCATGACGATAATCAATCGATTGGCTTTCGTGATAGTTTAATGCATAAATGCCTTTGGCGTTTATGCAAATTATCACGCATGCAAGTCAATCGATTGATCAAATCATGAAACCAAAAAATAGACAGTTATTCCTTCAAACAAAATGAGAAGATTTTTAAGGCCTATAACAGCAATCATTAACTCTCGCATTCAACTGTAAATAAAAATCAAGAATCCAAAGAAAACCTGAATTTGAATTTATTTAGATAATATGGTGTCAACTTACAGAAAACGAAGTTAGAGACAGTTGTTTCATACAATATTGAAGTTACCAACCTCTAACAGATGCTTCCTATCTCTAACAAATACCAAGACTAGTAATAAAGTGACCTACCTGTTACAAGTACCGGGTTAAGCTACCCATCTTTAACAGGTTCTTGATAATCAAATTAAATCAGACCATCTTGAAGTAAAATATCATAATACAGAGATCTTGTCACAACGTGCGTACGTGTCAAATATAAATGCTTAATCTTTCAAAAGTAAACAGCACTGTTAAAACGTACATGTAAGTTTGAAAATTAGATCAAACTAAGGTCAATCACGGTGTCGAATACAGTGTCATTATTTGTTCTTACGAGGGCTGTTCAATAAATATTGTCCTCGGTGCTCGGATAGAAATAAAGAGCGCTTTTCAATGATTTAGTCTTAATGATTTCACTTAAATATTCTCTTTAAATTAAATACACGTCCGTAACAAATGTCCAATTGTTTTTAGAACTCATTTTTGAGTAATCCCTTCGTATACTGGAATATGTGTTTTGACACTGCTGGGGCGTAGTATCCGGGGGGGGGGGGGGCCAGGCCCCCCCCACTTTTTTCCCAATCTTACTTACACTATAGGAAATGTTAATTCAAAGCCTGTTTGGCCCTCCCCACTTTTAGAAATGTACCGAAAATGTAGTAGTATAAGAATTGGTACTAAAAGTAGTTGACACTGAAAAAAAGTTTACTTACCCCCCCCCCCCCCCCCCCCCCAACGAAATACGATTTTCAACTTTGGGCAACTTTTCCTTTTCTTTTTTTTTTTTGTTTGTCAACTTTTTCAGGTAAGTAAAAAACATTTTTCTCTGCCTGGCCCCCCCACTTTCAAAAACGATGCTACGCCACTGCACTGTCATGAAAAAATTAATTGTAGTGGATTCCTGAATCTGGTTACCTCCTTTCATAAACCTTTCGATTTTTTCGCAAAACCATTGCTTTTTTGACTCCTTCAGAAATTGAACTGCCTCCCCGAATACGAATTTGAACAACAATACCACTAATATTTAAGAAAATGGCATATAAATGTGTCTTTGTGCTCTTGCATTTCTTTGCTCTTCTCAGACCTTTGCTGTTTTTGTCAAGTATATCTTATTGTAAATTTTGATTTGAGGGCTTTATGCAATAAATTCAAGTCTCATAATCTGTTTGATTTTCAGACGAAAGTGGATAACTACATTTCTGATTTTTTAAGATAATTGTTTAGATATTCTTACATTTTCACTCAATTTTCAAAATATAGGGTGACCTTTGAGTACTGAGCTTGTTTTAAAATACTGTCAAATGTTTCTTTAAAACAGTGTGAACTTCTCCCAAATTGATGTCTATCAAATTTGCTATGTGTCTTAAAATCAACCATACATCATCAGTGATTATTTGTTGCATTTTAGCAAACAGAACATTGGTTGTTATAATTCCTTGTCGCCAAGGACGGTACCGATTTTCGATGCCCATGATATCAGTTTTGTTCATTGAATCCACCTGTTTATGTATCCATAAAACAGACATTGGTTGCTGAAATTTGCTGAATGTTACATTTAAAGTTAAAATCTAAAGTTCAAACATATCTATAACTAACTCTTTGGGATTCTTAACAAGTTTTACAGCAGCTTTAATGAACCGTTTGATTTCACTCTCGTATACTGATTCTTTACCATTTATTTTTAATGCAGTGTCTCAAATAACACTTGTTTTCCAGCTTTTCACAATGAAAATATGTGACGAAAAGTGGTCACATAAAATGTTTTAAATTCATTAAAGATTCAATAATGAGGGAATGTCAAGCTTTATGTCTTATGTTTTCTATGTTGTATGTCATAGAGTTCAGAACATTATTTATTGAACAGCCCTCGTAGTCTAACTTCAAAGTCATGATGTTTCAATGCTTTATTGATTCTACTTCACTCTGAGATTTAAATTCTCGTGTGTAAGTTACGTTACGCACAGTCATGTATTCCATCAAGGCATTTGGGCCTACGCATCCAAAACTGCGACACGTACTGTACATGGATATTTAAACTGCAGTATGAACATGATTGAATAGTTTGCATATTATACTAGTTAAGCATACTGAATTTTTGAAACATGATCAAGTTAACTTATCCTGATGTACATTTTTCAGTGTTTTTGTCAATGATCGAAAAATGTTTGTTTTAGTTTGTGATGACATTTTTTATTTCAATTACAAAACAGAATTGGCCCCGAGTTTCGAATATAGGTAAACATTTCCTCTAACAAGAAATGATGGTGTCTTTTAAGCGACGCTTGCGAAGCGAGCTCAATAGACTTTCAAGTAAGAATAGAGGAAATTCGAAATGAAATTTTTACATACGTCAGGTACATGTAGCCTGGTCTCCCGTCTCATCCTTGCCAAGTGACGCGGAGTGTATGAAGCAATATAAGGACTGAGAACCAGACTAATACGTCAGGCAAGTGAAATCTTCCCAGAATGTCTTGGATACCAGGATTCAATGTGATAATGGCGAATAAATAAATAAATAACACAGACAACAAAAGGCTTTCAGTTTGTAGAAACCTTTAAAAAGTCAACAAGAAAATACTCAATAGTCTTTCGTCAAAAATTACACTGGATCTATGGTTTTAACAGGAGTCTGACTGTCTCCGTAAGCTCTGATCAGCTACTTTACGTTATGTGATGTCAAAGTTAGCCAAGATGTCTCGTGCGACTTGATGTTCGCCACAACGGTCACGCCGTAAAACATAAAATGAGTGAAAAATCCACGACAGGAACTATAAACAACAAGATGTGTTTGTGAAACACTGATGCCCCCTTATGGCAATACAGTGAAGATTAAACTTTTCTTAAATGCAAATTTAATGTATTGGTACCCAAAGTAGGGTATTCTCACTGGAAATACAATAGAAAAATATAAAGGTAGGTCAAGGTCAAAGTTTTTTCATAAGTACGGAAATCTCCAAGGTCAAAAAATCAAGGTAATTGGTATCCAATGAAAAATCTTGCCACAGAGAAAGCATATGTGAAGCCCAGGCCCTTACCCTTCATTACAAAGGTTATTACCAAGGTTTTTTTTTAAAGTAGGTCAAAGTCTAAGGTCAAAGGATCAAAATTCTTGATATCAAATGAAAGGTCTTGTCACAAGGATTACATACGAAAAGTATTAACGCACTATCCCTAACCTTTCAAAAGTTATGGCCAAGGTTTACCTTTTAAAAGTGGGTCAAACTCCAAGGTCAAGGTAAAAGGGTAAAAGTTATTGGTATCCAATGAAGAGTCTTCTCATTAGAATTACATATGTGATGTATGAGAGCACCTGTCATTAGAGTTCAAAAGTTAAGGCCAAGGTTAAAGTTTTTTTTAGTAAAGAAATCTCCAAGGTCAAGTTTAAAAGGTCAAGGTAATTTGGCATCCAATAAAAGGTCTTACCACAAAGAATACATATGTGAAGTATGAAAGCCCTAGCCCTAACCGTTCAAAAGTTATAGCCAAGGTTAAAGATTTTAAAAAGTAGGTTAATCTCCAAGGTCAAAGGGTCAAAGTTCTTGATATCAAATGAAAGGTCTTGTCACAAGGATTAAAAATGTATATAGTATTAAAACAGTAGCCCTTACCCTTTAATAGTTATGATCAAGGTTTGCCTTTTAAAAGTAGGTCAAAATCCAAGGTCAAAGGGTAAAAGTTATTGCTATCCAATGAAGGGTCTTCTCAAAAGATTGTAATACATATATGAAGTATGAAAGCACTAGCTTTTACAGCGCTTATATGAAGTATAAAAGTCCTGGTATCTACTGTTCAAAAGATACGGCCTAAGTAAAAATTAATTTGAAATTTTTGTTTAAAAGTGGGTCAAACTCCAAGGTCAGTAGGTCAAATTTGGTGGTACCCAAGGAAAGGTCTTGTCACAAGGAATACACATGTGAAATATGAAAATCATAGCTCCACTAAATCAAAAGTTATGGGCAAGGTTAAAGTTTTTGCGGACAAATAGATAGCTAGACGGACAGCTAGACAGACGGACGGACACGACAAAAACTATATACCCCGAAACTTCGTTTACGGGGGCATAACAAACAAGCCAACGTTTATCTTTTAAAATGAAGCCAGTTTATGTTTTGTACTATGCCGTGAAATGTTAATAAACAAGTAAACTAGAGTTACCTGCCCGCTAAACAGTGTCACGCCGAATTTTCTCGATTTCAGTCATTGACCGCTGTCAGTAAGAAGGATTTTAATATATTATAGAAAATGGCCACGGTTTTGATTGCAATAGATGAGAGCCAGTTTGCAGAAAATGCCTTCAAATGTAAGTACATTTAGTCTACAGCGAAAAAATATGCAGATGTTTACAATATTGTTTGGCATGATCTAATGATCCATTGGTGTGCAACCATAATCTAATGATGACATTTCGTCATGCAGCTGTTTAACGTTTAACCTTACAAAATACATGTATTCATCGAGTAGAAAAACAAAACATGGAAAAATGTCTAAGTAGGGCTTATATAATATTTGACACATCGAAAACGTGTATTTCATTCATTGATACAATAGCTAACAGCTGTCTAGTCATTACATGTTTAAAGTTGAATTCGCTTTCTTCAAATTCTTGTCCTCTACCTGAGTTTTATTGCAAATTGTATCCTTCATTCGGTCTTGGTGTGTCCCTTTGTATCGGTGTTTTATGTAAATTAGGTGTAGAAAGTCATTTTATGCCTCATGCATGTTATTTAAAGACCCGAGAATCAGAATATGGGGTTATGTTAATACACCCTGTAGTAAGTGCGTAGATTATTTAGGTTGTGGTGTGCATGTGTTTTTGATTCAATAATGCCTTTACAATTATAAGTTAATGGTTCATTAACCTTAGTCTGAATGATGTATATGAGTACTGATGAATCATAATCGAAGATTCGGGATCATATACCGGTAATTTTTGCCCTGACCGTCCATCTGTCTGTTTGTTTGACTTCGTCCGCAAAACTTGAACCTCGACCATAACTGTTGAGAAGGTGGGGCTATAGCTTTCCTGACTCTCACAGGTGTATTCCTTGTCTCTTTCTTCGGGCATCACCTAATTTGATCTCTTGATCTTTACCATCGAGTTTGTTCCACTTTTACCAAAAATTTCTAAGTGCATTTAAAACTATCCTCGGCATAAGCTGCCGTTCGGGGGCATATTTGTTTCATCGGTGTTTCACAAATACACATTGTTTTAATAAATATGAAACATTATACATCATTTACATTATGTAGCCGTATAGATATTTTAGTTTTCAAAGCCACAGCTAAAACAGTGATGCATGCACATGTATACTTGGTTCAAGGTGTCTAGGTCCGTCCTTCAGTTCGAATGTTTAAAATATTGAAGCAGCGTTAAGCTCAGAAATTGCAGATTTCGTACATTTGTTGATAGTTAGACATATGTCTTTGGGTATTCCAACATAGAGATTGCATCAATTTGAATGTGATATTTTTCACCAAAAATAAATTTAGATGAAGTAAAAATCATTTACAAGATTTTGCGTTTGAGGTGAAACAATTTTTTATGAAAATAATCGGAGTTGGTTTCATTTCTTTACAGGGTATGTAGAAAACTTCCACAAACCTGAAAACAAGGTGATTTTGTTACACGTCATTGAAAATCTTGGAATTACGGACATGAGTAAGTAATGTGGGCCCCTCTATTCTAAACAATCATATGCATAACGCTATATTTTTCCCTATTTTCTGCACACTATACTATAGAATTACAAGCAAATTATACGGGGTTCCTTTTTTTCTCCAACAAATTTGGAAACGTTTTAAAATATAATATTATACAGACACTAAATCATAGAGTTTATGGCAACTTTATGTATGCTTAGTATGCTCAGCTTTTAACAGTTGTGTGTCTTTTCAGCTTCTTTGAAAATCTAGAGCGATTGAATATTACAAAGTGTAACTTAATTCGTATCTTTTATTGATAAACAACTACAACGAATTTTTTTTAATTATATGTATAACTGCCTATGGTATAATTTATTCTCTTGCTAATAATAATCACATCAGTATGAATTCATGAGATTTGTACAAGCGTGAAGAGAGTAAGGTGTTCTCTACAGGTCCGGCCCGGTATATGGAGCTACAGAGGGAGGCGAAACAAAAAGCCGAGGCCCTGAAGGACAAATACGCAGCCATGTGTCAGGGACTTGGGGTAAACTATAGTTAACTATTAACGAACTCTGAAGAATTCCGTACTAAATATATTTCATGTAGCATAAGGCTAATTTGTGTAATAGGCAATTTATAATTACTAATAAAAAGAGACGAAACACTAATCTTGCTACAGGGTAATTCAGTGATTCTGTATCCCCCGCTTAAGGAAAAAAGAACATGCACAGATCTACAGCGGGGGGGGGGGGGGGTCACAGGGAGACATTATAAGAGGGGCGGGCGGGTCCAAACGGAGTTATGGTATAAATCGAATTGCAAGATCTCAAAAGTCTATTGAGATATCGCCCAGATATGAAATTTTTACACAAGTAATGAATGATTTTTTTTTTTATCTTTTTACCTCAAAATCAACTGGGGTCTTTTTTAGGCCACAGGGAGTTTCGTATATAAAATTTCACTGCAAATGCTCAAAGGCTTCAAGCCTTCAAGAGATGCATGTATCTCGCGGAAACGAAAGTGATACAGTCAGAAAGACAGACGAAGGGACTAAGTGATGGACGAACGAACGGACAAACCGATCCAAATTAAGACCTCCAACTTTCAGTGAAAGTGGGGAGAATAAATGACAATGTATGCATACTACCCTTTGAATTGCTGGAAAATAATAATCCTTTTGAAAATTAAAACAGAAATGAAATTTCGAGTGAAAAATTGGTTAATGGGTGTTGTGAAAATTTTAATTTTAGCATGTTATTTAAAAATGACGTGGCCCTGTATTGTTTCAATTTAAAAAGTATTGTTTCACGGTTATTTGAGGGATTTTACAGCCCTGAATTATCTCACTACACCCGTGACCTACTTATGTTATTCAGGTTGCTGCACATTCTTACTGTACAAAGGACATTTCTTAAGGACAAAGCAATGTCATACTGTTTATCAATGCAAACATTGTGTTTTAGAATTTTTTGTTAGAAACATGTAGAGGTATAAAATTCTGAAACGAAACTTGCGATTATTTATTCCGTAAGACTTATGACCTTTCAAATTACATTATCATTCTAAATATTTAGATTAAGGAATTAAATAAATCAAAAGTAGTTTTTTGAATATACATGTACATGCACTTGGCGTGGCATACTGGTATTGCATGTGTCTATACTAAAAGCTAAAAATTCTGCAGTTATCAATAAGTAAATCTCAATGTGATTCTGCTCTTTGCATGAATTTTTCCTTTTTTTTTTTACTAATGTAAGGTTGTAATAAACTTTTAGGTGATATGAGTAATGATAAAAAATAATATATTTGTAATTTCTCGTAGGCATATTTTGCGAAAAATCCCTTATAGAAATAAAAATTGGTAAATGGATACGGTTTTTATGAGAAGTAAAGAATATAATGTTCGGTGAATGTAAATATTTAATTACAGATCATACTTGTCGAATACTTTGCTTAATAAAGAAATCTTTGCAGTTCCAAGCCGACATCCGAATCAAAACATCCGACAAACCGGAACACGCCATTGTGGACATTGCTGAAAAAGAGAAGGTGACGTATATAGTTTCCGGAAGTCGAGGAATGGGCCTAATCAGGCGGACAATACTGGGCAGCACCAGCGACTTCATCCTCCATCACGCCCACTGCCCAGTTCTAATCTGCAAGAGCCAGTAAATCAGAATCCATCTGTATTGTAAGCTTATGTATCCAGACCAAAATGTAGGAGTTAAAATCTGAATTATGCATTATACATGTATTTTGTTTATGGGCTAAGCATTTGGAATGCTTGAAAAAATGAGTGTTATCTTTCAAAAAAAAAAAAAAGAGAATAAAATTTGAATGCACACGTTTTTAATTCTTGCATAAAATGCCTTATAAAATAATGTTATCATTTTATTTTACTTTATTTTATGTTATGATATGCCAAGCACAAAAACTGAAAAAAAACTGTACTGTTTCTCTTTAAACTATATTTTTGAATTCAAAACTTCAAATTAAGGGAGTGGAAGTAATAGATGAGCAAGCATAGTAACATTGAGATATTGTGCTGTGAAATACATCTGCATCTAGATCAGATACAGGAGTTTTTGTGTTCATATACATGTTGATGGATGTGTTAAAAACAAATGGTTGTTCGGACATTTTATTGTTTAGAGATATGTAAAGTACTATACATGTAGTAGTTGTTATGGCATAATATATTGACAATGTTAAGTCATCATAATATTTTAGTTTAGATTTAGTGTAAACATAAACTAGTATACCTAATTTTATTCAGGAGCAATGAATTGATTTTTTAAGTGTAAAAATAATTGATTTCTTGTTAATTATATGAAGCCGTAAAGAAGATTTACAACTCTGTCATTCCAAAATTTCAAAGGAAGTTTCAACTTTAATGTCAAAGAATTGTTTACATCTTCATCCGATTTTTTTCATCAATTGACCAAGCTTTGTGGGTTGTATGTAATCATGCAATTTAAATGTACAATATTTTTCGTTTTTTAGACAGCTGCATTTAAATGTCAAGGACGAACTTTACGTTGTTTTCATTTTTTACCCTTTTCTATAGGTATGAGGAAATTGTTCTCCATCAAATATATTTACTCAATCACAATGATATTTTGTTTTTATCAAATGCATTTTAATAAATGTGAATTGAATTGCTCTTTCTTAAGTTTATTTTTTTTTCTTTCTATCCGACGATATATATATAAAATACAAAAGATCATTACATTTAAAAAATATTTAATTCACTAGTAACAAACACAAACATGACACCTGAATGAACCTTGTGCTTTAAATAAGGAGACGTTTTATGAATACGTCTACCCGACAAATCGCTTTCTCGACACTCAGGATCCCGGGGACATTAATTATATGGAAGGCCCTAGACCGGACACTTAATTCTAGAAGACAGCAACTGCAATGTCTCGATTGTCCTGCAGAAGACATCGATACTTAAAGTCCCCAGCAATTGGGCCCAATTAAGGATCGTTTCTGTTAAGGACACTTTATTTTATTTCTCGTTAATCAGTTGTTGATGGAGAGATTGAATGAACAAATCATTTTCATCGAAAATAGAGTTAATCCTCTAATTCAATAAAGTAATGTTAGATGAAATTGCTTTTTCGAAGAAATGGTATAAATGACTGTTGATAATCAATATTTTGCAATATTCAATTCACGGAAATGCATTTTCTTTATTTTTGCAACTCTTGATCGAGCAATATACGAGTACATATATATGTACAAAAGTGAAGTGCTCTAAATCAGACATCTCATACCTAAAGTTTACTAGTCCAATAAAAGTTTATACAGAGTGAACCTTTGTCCTGAAACGGATAGGAAAGCATGAATAGTATAGATTTAAGTTTTTTTTAAAAGTCAGTCAACCATTAATAAATTTTTGTGCGCTTTCGAGACCATGACTGCGTGGTTTAAAGAGGCAGTTTATTATCTTTGGATTTCGACGTTAAATTTTATCTGTAAAATTCTGTGAAGTATGTTCGTCACTCCATCTGAATTTTAAAATTCAATAGTAGTTAAATTAGCTACTGTTTCGCTTAGCTTCTCTAACCCTAGAATTCCCTCTGAATGATGGCCACAACTGCGGGCAAACTGCATGCACCTGACTTTAACTTGAAAACTGGAAAATGTAAAAATATTATGCAGGATGCATGGCTAGTAATATAATAAATCGTTCCAGATGTACTTCTATATTACAAACTAATCATTTAGACAACGAAAACCTACAGTGTATTTGAGGACTTTATAGGAGATAAATGGGTTACAGGTAGTTCCAGAACTGTAGCTCTCCGAAAAAAAATATTTTGACAGTCTCCAGTCTATCAATAATATATATATTTTCGGAGAGCTACAGTTCTGCAGCTAGGTTACAGGGTGAAATAACTGGAGATAACGAACAGTATTCAATATCAAAGTCCATAAAACAATACAAAGACGGACCTCCGAAACATCAGATGTGGGATCAGAGATGAAGATGACAACAACGATCGATACCAACAACAATCAAATATAAATCTGTAAACATGTTATAGCACGGACCTTCCGGAAACCCCAATTGTGGATTCAGGTGCCGAGGAGGTGTAAACATCCCTTGTTGACCGGTTACGACCTCCCAGGGCCCTATGTATTGGTCAAGGATACATTTCATAGTCAATTTTAATGTAGAAACTAGGACCTTACAGTTTGTATGCAACACGTCAGCCAAAATACGACCCAGTGATAATTTGTCGAACAAGGCCACTTTATAACAACCATAGAATTTACATGTATGATATCCTGACTTTAATCGCGATTGGTAAAATCCCATTTACATCAACTGACCTCTGAGTAGTGTCTTTTATTAATTTTCAATCTGAAGTTGAAAATGAATGTAATCATTTTCAACTTCAGATTGAAAATTAATAAAAGACAGTACTGTGCTTTGGCTTAAAAAATTGATCATACTCAGGGCAAGTTCTTGAGTGTGTGGAATAAGTTGCATGGTAGAGTAAACACCATATGCAAGGAATAGGATATTACTGCATAAATACAAATGAAACGCTGGGGTCACCTCGTTTGTCTTACAATTTAGATTTAGTTGGTAGTTGAC
>NW_026919016.1:0-15516 GCF_032062105.1 Saccostrea cuccullata | reverse complement strand
ATAAAGACCGGAAGTTGTCTGAAATTTACAGATTTCACTCTCAAATGTGTTCTCACGTATTTAGAGGAATTGATATGAACTTTTTTTTCATTTTAAGTTGTTTTATGATCGTATCAAAAATCGAACGGAAGACCTTGCTCTCGTTGCTTGCAACGAGATCTCCTCTAGTTATTATTATTATTATTATTAAGGTCTTCCGTCTCCAACGGAAGACCTTATTGTTTTCGTTCGGTTTCTTTTTTCCCTATTATTAAGGTCTTCCGTCTTCAGCGGAAGACCTTCTTGTTATTCTTAGGTTTCTTTTCCACTATTTTTATTATTTTTATTATTGTTTTTTTTTCTTACCGATTTTGTGCACGCGATTTCTCGGAAACGACACGATCGATTTTCATGAAACTTTCAGGACTGATGGAACATCAATCAAACCTGATATATAATTTTTTATTTTTTGATGACGTCACTTCCGGTTTCGAGATTTTCGCGATTTAGTGATTTTCAGAGGGTCACATTGTCCAGCATTTTTCTCAAAAGTGCTTTTAGATAGAAACGTAAGATTTTCAGCGATGATAGAGCAACATGTGCTGATGTGACACACACCTTTCTTATTCTCCGGAAGTGCAGCACGTTGGCGCTCGCTATGGCTCGAAAAAAGACCTATCGGGAATTTAGAAATTTTTCACACATTTTTGGCAATATCTTTTTACACGTTAATATTTTGTAAAGACATATAGAACAAAAGTTGTGAAGAATGTCACGATCTTTCGAAATATATCAACGATAAGGGGCTGGCCCCTATAAAAAAGGGCCAAAAGGGGCCGAAAGTTTTTCCTTTATATCTCAAAAAGTATTGAGAATTTATAATGCATCAAAGAAGCAAAGTTGTTCAAAATATCAAGCTCTACCTAATGGCGTCGTCAAAATACGTCCGGCGACGTCATTTCCGGTCAAACCGGAAGTAGTCAAAAATTGCATGTTTTTGCTGTTCTTGACAGGTTTTTGGATATCATATGTCACTGGAAGCTTAAATCTTAATTTTCCGTCCGTCAACTGTACTTCCGGTCAAACCGGAAGTCGCCAAAAATGGCTTAATTTTGCAATAATTAACATAGATTTGGAGGATTAAACCATTTTTGGACTTCATTACTCTTTTTTTTTTTAAAATGAAAGTTACTTCCGGTCAAACAGGACGGAAGAACTACTCGTTGCTTTGCAACGAGGTCGGCACTAGTTGATATTATTATTTTTATTGTTTTTATTATTACCGATTTTGTGCACGCGAGTTCTCGGAAACGGCTTGGTCGATTTTCACGAAACTTTCAGATCTGATAGATATTGGTCTGAACCTTATTGGAAATTTTTTATATGTACGTCGTCACTTCCGGTCGTGAGATATGGACGATTTACTGATTTTCAGAGGGTCAGCTTGTCCTGGCAATCACTAAAAAACGAATGAAGATATTGACTTGAGATTTTCAGTGAAGGTAGAGGAAGGATACCTAAATTGCTTTTTTTAGTCTATATTTTTCTAGCGCAATAGGTGTTGAAGCTCTCTTGAGCTCATTTTCATTATTATTTTTCTGACCATCTAATTTTGTGCACGCGATTTCTCGACGACAACTGGATGGATTTTCATGAAATTTGCAGGAACAATGTGTTGTTATCTGAAGTTAATTCATTCAGGAGATTTTTTTTGGAAATTCCTTTCTGGTGCCAAGTTTCGGACAATTTTCTGATTTTAAAATGACATTTTGTTCGGGGATAATCTCAAGAACGGTAACAGATATCACTGTGAATCTTTCAGGGATTATAGATCGTGATAAGTACTATCCAAGACGCGATCTTTTGTACGTCGTCTCTACTTCCTGTCGTAACGGCGTGCAAATTTAAAAAGTCAAATTTTTCAACTTTTTTGTTTTTCAATTTTTTCAAATTATATTAGTATGGCTGATAGAAACATATCTCATTAGGCTGAATATATTATTTGTTTGTAAATTAAAAAATTTGAACTCGAGATATCAACATTCAAAAATATGAAGCGGGATCAAAATGGCGGCGGTCTTTGTCAATTCCGACATTTCGCAATAGAGGTTTACAGAGGCAGCCGAGCGTTTGCTTGAACGAAAGTAACATAAGGAACATTGAAATGTGTAGGGATACTTGGATTGTCACGTCGTAGGTTCGTTGCAATTCGGTGTCAAACTACATTTATTATCCAAGGTCTACTTACAAGTCTTCTTTAATTGGTTTTGGTTGTTTCTCAAAGTAGAAATAGAAAAGAATTAATGTGCAAATGAAGTAAGTATCTCTATCTTTTGTTTTACATCACGGTAACACATAGCTTAAATCATATGATTATGTTATAATTAATAGTTTTTCAAGAATGTAGTAAGTAAAAAACGTGACCACTGTTTTCTAATGCACACTTGTGTCATATTTAATCAATAGAAAGGACAACTGTTACAATAAGAAAATATTTTATTTTTAAAGATAAAAATTTTTCAAAGACCATTTAATTAACCTATATAAACATTTTATTTTCTCAATGCAAGTTATTGAACATAATGGAATCTTATTTCTTGATCCTCGTAGGGCAATAGAGGCATTTTTTTCGGTGAAACATACCACCTTTTTCATGAAAGTGTAAGTAATCGGAATAGTCAACTTTCGTGATTGAAAATTGAAAAATTAACCATTCATAGCTGTTCACTGCTTTAGTGTTATTTGCCTATATACGATTGGTTCATTGATTGTATACTGTTTAACGTCCCTCTCCAGAATATTTCACTGATATGGAGACGGCACCATTGCCGGTGAAGGGCTGCAAATTTTGGCCTATGCTCGGCACTCAGGGCCATTGAGCAGGGAGGGATCTTTATCCTGCCACACCTGCTGTGACACGGGTCCTCGGTCTATACCGTCTCATCCGAAGGACCATGAACATTCCAAGAGAAATTCGCTAAGATTTACTCGTTGCGTTTGGCGATAAATTATGAATAGTGACTCTTCTTTCATAATTCCAAGACAGATTAACTGTTGCAGAATTATATGTACATACAAGTGAAGTAAGAATAGTTGTTCAAATAGCGTAATCGATAAGCGTATTGGATTTTCACGCTAGTGACCCGTTTCAATTACCAGTGTGTCCAAAATATGTTAATCAATTTTCAGCTCGATTTTATGGGTTATTTTTCAAAATCGGACGGAAGACCTACTCGTTGCTCGCAACGAGATCGTTTCTAGTTAATTGTTATTTTTTATTCTTCCTGGGAAAATCTTTTCCGCGAATGATCTTGTAAACTACACATCCGACTAAGGTGAAACCTTTATAGGGTTAGTAGGCATGTTATGTAGATTTGCCGAACGAATGTCATTTTGCGCGCACGTGCTTGCAAGAGCGCGCACGTGCAACGCGCGAAATGACCAATAAAATAGATATTGCCGTAACTTTCCTATTTTTTGATAAAATGTTTTGAAACTCATAATGTAAGAATATATTAGTTGTGTAGACATGAAGACATGGTCAAAATAGCAAGATCTCACGCGCATGCACATGCGCTTCGCTCTGATTGGCTGAAACTAAAGTCTCAATATCGTTCTTGTTTTACGTCATAATCATTTGAAATTTTGAACTTAGTCATACATTATAAAGATCTACAGCAGGATATATAAAAAATTTTCATGAAAATACGTACTTGCGCGTGTGCTGACAAGAGCGCGCATGTGCAACATGTAAAATTACCGATATAATGGATGAAGCCTTAACTTTTCTATTTTTTGATGGAATTTTTTGAAACTCACACTGCATGGATATATTCAGTAGTATCAATAAGATGACATGGTCAAAATAGCAAGGTCTTACGCGCATGCACGTACGCTTCGCTCTGATTGGCTGAAACTACAGTCTCAATATCTTTCTTGTTTTACGTCATAATTCTTTGCAATTTTGAACATAGTCATTCATTATGAAGATCTACAGTATGATATATAAAAATTATCATGAAAGCAAGTAAATTCACGTGTGCTGCAATCTGATTGGCTGAAACTTTAAATGCCTATTACTTTCTTGTTTCTCAACAAAACAGGATGAAATTTAGAATATGAATAGGTATAATGGATTCCTACATGATACTACTATCAAAATTGAATGCAAGGACGTGCTTGCATTCACTTGCGCAAGCGCAATGCGTAAAATGAACAATTTATTTGAAAAACGGTCACATTTATGTTTTTATGACTTTTTATTGATTCTAGGAATACAAAGATATTTCAATAGTTTAGAAAACATGTCATAATCACCTTGCATGTGCATGCACGTGCGTTTGTGTGCAATGCGTGAAAATGACAAAAAGTTGATATCATTGTATCTTTTAAAATCCTTTTATGAAATCCTGCGATACTAAGCATATTAAAATTTTTAAAGGAAATTGGCACAAAAAGGGAGTTGGGGAGCGTTTGGGGAACATCTGTAACGGTCCCCGTTACAATTAGAACTAGTTTAATTTTTATTTTTAAAAAATCATTTACTTACTAGTACATGTACATGAAAATGAAGTTAATTTATTACAAGATACATTTCTGAGTTACCTGACGCATTCAGTTCTCTGGTTGATACTAAAAGAAGAAGAATGCAGATACTAGTACTTGAGAAATATGCCATCTGTCTCTGCTAATAAAATAAAACAAAAATACACGATTAAAAGTTTTGAAACAAACTGCTGTTTGTGTTTACCGGGGAGGGGTATTTTTAACACAGTAAAAAAAAGAAACTTACCTTATCTTGAATAGAAAGACGTACACAAACAGAATGTGGAAATGACCACAGACATCAATGTTATATACTTGTACATATCTTTTATTTACATGACGAAGTGCAACATTTGTCGCATATCTGTGGTAATTTTCTTTGATCTTTCTGTGGTGATATATCCCATATCACATATGCGATAATACTTTCCACGCCCCTTCATATATCACTGCAGGAGGCAGAAATCAGGTCATGAGAAATAAAACTGAATTTATTTCACAAGTTTGTTACTACAGAAAAATGAATATGTTAAGCTATTTCTTAGCCTTTAACTAAATTAAAATAGGTGTATTTAACTCGGTTGAAAGTTCCCAGTCGTTCAAAAGATTAATCCATTTTGAAATTTTGAAAGTTACGGTAATTATTATCTCCAAACTTCATATAGTTAAACTCCTTGATATTTGCTTCTGTGAATTCATATTTGTCGAGTGCCTGGCTCGAAGATAAACTGTCAAAATCTTAAAACTCAGTTAAAAAGTCAAATCAAATTCACTAAGAACGTCCGACATGTTGGAGAGCTTGCTTGAAATGAATCTTAAGTTCATGACACGCTGAATATTTCTTTTTTATTGAATTTTGACACTCTCAATGAAATTTACGTCATCAGACATGCGACAAGTTGCTTACATCATAGACGCCTCGTACTATTGGTTATATCGTTTTCATGGGGCGTGGAAATCTCGGGCGCTCCGCGCCCTCGATTTCCACGCCCCATGAAAACGATATAAACAATACTACTCGTCTTCTATGATGTAACCTATACATGTTATTTTCGTGTTCAAAATCAAACTTATGTCATGAGAAGTGGTAATTTAGCACCAAAATGTTATGATAAATACTATTTTGAATCTGATGACTATATAAACTACAGTATCAATGTGTATTTCTTTATAATGATTTTTTTCAACTTTTTATGTTCATAACTGCAGACACTTAACTTATACCGACACATAACATATCATTAAGATTGAGAAAGAAAAAACATGATTTTGTTTGATAATTTTGAAATCAATGAAGAGAAAAAGAGAATGAAAATATCAGTGATGAAATAATGTTATTTTTTCTCATAAAATTTGTTTATTTAAGGAAACACTATCTAGCTAGTAAAGTATGCCAGGGCATCAACGATAGTGGAAAACATATGTGATAATTTGCATAACGAGCGAAGCCCGTTATGCATCAATTATACCATGTTTCCCACTATCGTTGATATCCCTGACATACTATGCTAACTAGAAATGATAGTATACGCGGTGATGAAAACATTATTGTATGATCCCTATTTTTTCCATTGTCAGTTACATAGGTTATGTAAGTTAATTGTTAATAACTATTTTTTCTGTCTTTTATATTTGAGAATTGTCCGTTTTTTTATAGAATTGACAGATCCCAGAATTTACAGTTTTCAATTGGGCTTTCTATCATTATTTTTTGTTCGCTGTCTGTACATTTTATGCATCAAAGACAACGTGTAACTTACAAAATACGTGTAATTAGAAAAGAAAATTAATCTTAGTCCTTCCAAGACTTTCCGATTTTTAATTTGCATTTTGGATCTATGATTGATATACGTTAAACCAAGACATGTATCTGAAACAGTTTTCCCCATCAATACCACACTGTTGCGGCTAATGCATGTTTATCCAAAGAACTTCAATTGAATTTCAAGTGAATGAAACATATGGAGATAACGAACAGTAATCAAACTCAAAAGTCTATAAAATACAAAATAGAAGCAGAGTAAGCACCTGCAAAACATCAGAAGTGGGATCAGGTGCCACGGAGGAGTTAGCATCCCCTGCCGATCGGTCAAGCCTGCTGATTGCTCCTTGTCATAATCAGGATATAACGGGAAACTCCGTCGTCAATTTAGAGTGTAAATGATGGTCTAACAATTACTTTGAAAAACACCAGTCAGCCTTTGACCTAATAATAAATTGTATTTTCTAATTAACATGGTCATTATATCGACCATAAATTTTACGATTTGATTACTGTAAATGAGACTTACGATATTTTTGTTTCTTCAACTTGTTTGTTAATAATTTACCTCCTTTACCTCGTTTTATAGACTGTACATAACTAAAGCATGATCTTGCTTATCGAATCAACTGAGAGATATAAGCCCCGTATGCAGGTGATGAAGGTACATTGCTGCACAAGTAAGGGAAGTTGACGTTTTAAAAGTTAAAATTTTAGATTGGATTTCTGCTAATGTTGAACGACGAATCCTTTTCCTTTCTGGTCACATACATGTACGTGTATGATCCCCTATAAACCTATAACTATCCTTGTTCGACTACGACATATTGTTATATCTTGTTACAGGTTTTCAAAGAAATTCTGTGCACTCAGAAGTAACAGTTTGAATACTTTGACTTTAATTTTAATCTAATTTTATCACTACATCAAAACTTAACTTTAAAAAATCCTTTACTTGCTGATTAGGATGTTTGATTTGTTTATTTATTTCATGCTGGTTATTCTCATCCTGATAAAAAATTTATTTAAAACTATGTAAATTCTACATGTATTTGAAGGTTAGCAAAATTAGTATATTGAACATATTTCAGCAGTACAATCTAGACCACTTCATACTTTATATTAAAATTTTAACATTATATTTAATGTATAATATTTCATTATTAAACTGTTTCTTTTTTTAATTTCTAATCCAAAAAGGTTAAAGCTGATTTAACGTAGATTAAAAAAGAATACGTAGCGGATTTCAGTTGCCAAGCCCCTTTCTTTACTCTTACATAAATTCCAATCAATTTCTGCTGAAATAGATCCCTACCCCCCCTCCCCCAGTTCCGACGCCTATGCTGTGTAATAATATATTCGAGAGAAGTAATGTTGTTAATTATATGATGATATTCAAAAACTCTAAAGAACTTTTACAAAATTTTAAATAAATAATGATAAATTTAATTAGATATATAATTGGAGTTTCTTGACATGTTTTAAAAATATTCCCGATTTGTTCATTAATTTTGATGTCAACATTTGGAATTATATGCATCGAAGAACAATAAAACAAAGACAGACAAACTTTTGAAATATTCTTTATTTTACTTTCCATCCCTTAAAACTAGACCAAGTCTCTACTAACTCATTTGCATTTGTTGTTCTTATGTTCACCTTGTCTCCAGCTTTCAGAACCAATGGTACCGTATTTGCACAATTTTCCAAACCTTGATTCGCTTCATTGTTACAGTATGCGTATCCTTTCTGGACTCCATTTACAAGAATTTGAGAATCAAAAATTTTTTTCACGTTAACAAAACTTGTCCAGGTAAACACATAGAGTCCGTCAGATGGCGTAGTAAAGTATCCACTATGGGGATTGTAGGCATTTCCGACGTTGTAATAAACGCCATCATATACAACATTTACGGGGGTGTTTCTGTGTAGGTGTAATCTCTTGGTTATGTAGGCATTAAATGCAATTATTAATTTCTCTGCAAGAAAAATGTATTTTTAAAAAAAATAATATATCAATAACACAATGAACAAAATGAAAGTTCTTTACACGTTTTAAATGATAAAAAATTATGTAATTTATTGCGTACCACCACTTTCTGGATTTGGACTCTTTAAACATCGATATCTGATCTCCAGATATTTGGAGTATTTAGGACACCGGGTCTCCAAAATTTTGATTAGAAGCATGAAGGTGACATGTCTGGTACCCATTACAGTTCCATTTCACCTTGAGTTCTGACGTCTTTGATCGACAGGTTTGTGTACTAGAGTTGCTTTTAGGACAAACTTGTGAATCTGTTCGTCCGTAGTTGGCAGACACAATCTGAATTTTCGTTCCTTCCAAACAGCGTATGAAGCCCTTGTGACCCTCGCACAATGCAAAAGACTGGTCTAAGAAAATTGGTTGAATGTTTTAAAAGTAAATCTAGTATATTTTAAATTGAAGTTATAGTTACAAATATATTTAAGAGTACCTGACGTTTTCACCTCTCTTGTCATTGCCACAATAAGTACAATTCATACGTAGTAGGGATATTTCATCTTTGTCTTCTCTTCTAATTAAAAATATCTTATATACTTAAATCATTTAGCATAAAAGATTATAAATAATAACATTATATGCATATGATCATATAATCTTGAAAGAATAAATGGACAATAAGGATTTCGATATTTCCCATTTCTCAAAAAAAATCTGTGTGGGCGTCAACAAATTGATAGTTTGCTTTTACATCATTTTATAACATTTGTCATCATACAAAAGGGAATCAAATTTAAGCTTAATAAGATGAATTCTGTAGTTTTATGAAACTGGAAAATAAGTGTAGAAAAGGTAGGATTTCCAAGGAATTTTAAAACAGATGCACACGTAAGCTACATGAAACCCAATTAAATGTATTTCATTTTATAAATTACAATGAGTGATCTGACCTCAAAAAGAATATTTATGGTTATTTACAGTTAATTACACAATTCTAAAGAGATTAAAATATCCTTAGCATGATAGTAGACCAAGAGTAAGTAAATGTATTCATTATTTTCACAGTGTAAATGCAACAGGGATTTCTGCTCATGAATAGTCCATTGTTTTTAAACAATTTCCCTGCAGAAATAACCGACAATCCATGTAAATTCTTAATTAGTCCGCAGTGTTTAGCAGTGGAATTACATGTTTTGCTCTAAATTGTTCAAACGCAGCAATGTATAAATGATCTCTGCTTTTTGATTGTTTTTTAAAACCTCCCTAGCAGAACTATAAATACTAGAAGTCATTTACTCGCAATTTTTTGTCTTTTTTTAATAAAAAGAAAAATTGTTAAAAGTTGCATTGAAATAGCTATTGAATAAAGCTACCTGGGTAGGTAAATAAAGCTACGTAGGTAATTCTACATACGTCGCTAAATCTCGTGATTGTACTGAACCTGTTTAGAGCGTTTGTCTAAAGTCTCCGGATTGATCTTTCCGTTACGAATTTGAATACTAATGCGGATAGTGGATACCAGTGCTTCGAATGAGACTGTATAAAGCGAGATTTCCTGTCGCAGTAGGAGTGTTAAGAGACCTCACTGCTCAATGGCCCTCAGTGGTATGTATAGGTATATATAGCCCTCGGGTGGCAATTGATTGCTTCTCAATAAGAGTGAAAAGTTATGGAAAGAGACGTTAAACAAACATGTACTAGTGTTCTTAATACACAGTTCTACCGCCGAAATATGTCTGAAATATTGCCGACTAGGCGTTAAACAAAATACAATCAACCAATCAATTAATACACAGACTTTATTAATGGTTCATCACAACATCATGGCTATTTGGCCATGATTTAGGATGACATGGTTTGACTATCTTCATTAATCTTCTTCTTTCGCCATCAAAACTTTGAGGAGAAGATTTCAAAAGACTGTAACCTCTTTTCATGTTTTGAAATCTTTTCTTGAGAAATATCCTATTATTTATCTGTTCTTTCAAAATTGCGTCGGTTAAATACAAAACAGGTAGGTATCTTTGAGACCAGTTTCGTTGATTTTAGTTCGGTGAGAAGGGGGGGGGGGGTTCCAGAATAAGGAGAGAGCTTACCGTCGGATGTGTTCCATAGATTAGGCGTGTCTTTCTCTGAAACAAAGGTAAGGGGTATACATGTATTTATACATTATCTGCCATGCACAGTGTTGTGTAAGTATATTTGGTTTGCGACAGATTTAAGCATAGTAAATTATTCTAAAAACTCTTCATGTTATTTACTGGTACTTGTAGACAACAGCAGATTTGAAGTATCATGTTTGCAAGGCTAGTTACCGCCATGAAGCTTTGGGTACCAACTGCGCTTCGTTATTAGCAGACCTATTTTTTAAATCATGTGAAGCAGAATTTGTGCAAAATCTTATGCGCGAAAAGAAGAACACTTGCAGTGGCCTTACACTCGAAATTTAGATATATCGACGACGTATTGTCAATAAACAATAGTAATTTCCATTCCTTTGTAGATATTATATATTTATATATCCTGGTGAGCTTGAGATAAAAGATACCACAGAATCGGACACATATGCTTTCCTATCAATATTTTGACTGAAAGAGTTAATGGTAATCGAACAACTAAGCTCTATGATAAACGTGATGACTTTAACTTTTCTATCGCCAAGTTCCTACTTATGCAGCAATATACCTTCATCACCTGCATACGGAGTTTATATATCTCAGCCGATTCGATACGCAAGAGCATGCTGTAAGTATGAACAATGTCTAAAACGAGGTAAATTATTGACAAATAAGTTCATGAAACAAGAATATCAGCAGTCCCAGTAAAAGTCGTCATTTCGTAAGTTCTATGGTCGATACAATGACCTCGTCAACAAATACATTTTATCATTGAGTCAAATGCTGACTGACGTTTTTCATACTAATTGTTAGTCCATTATCTATACACTGAAATAACGTCGGATTTTCCCGTTATTTCCCGATCATGACAAGGAGCACACGGCGGGTGTGACCGCTCGAACAGAGGATGGTCACTCGATCCTCCATGGCACCTAATCCCACCTCTAATGTTTTGGAGTCCATGCTTGCTCTGCTCCTATATTGTATGATTTTGGTATTGAATAATATCTCCATATCCTTCAAGCAAAGTCGCCATTTAACACATTGTCATGAGTTCTTTTTGGATGACTGATCGCTTCTATTTTTCATTGTCGTCTGTGCCTTGCTGTTTGTTTCTTCACTATACATAGTAACTAATTTGTACGAATTACTGATGCTGATTAAAAACCGCGTTGGCCCTGTGCAACTCAACATTCATTGATATCCGAAACTTAATGTTGTCATGATAAAGTTAGGAAGAACACTTTTCCACCAAATTAAAAAAATGAACATTGTTCCCGAAAGTGAAATGTACGGGGGTAAGAATATCTTACTACCATCCGGCGGCTGCAAGGGACTTGATCAGGGAAGATGTTTTTTGCTTTTTGTTGTTTAACGTCCCTCTCAACAATTTTTCACGCATATGGAGACGCCAACACTTGTCGGTGGAGAGCTTTAAGGTTTGTCCTATACTGGGGACTTAGGGCCATTGAGCAGTGAGGGATCTTTTACGTGTCAACACATATTGCGCCACGGGGCCTCGGTTTTTACGGTCTAATCCGAAGGACCAGTCTCCACGTACCACAGTGGGATTCAAACCCATATAATATATCTTGCGAACGATATTGTGTTTATAAAACTGAATGGACCACCTTTGGATTCTGAATGGAAGGACTTTATACGATTAAGATTTTCTAATTCGATTTTAAAGCCTTCTCAGGTCAGAACTTCGATCTATTACCAAGATGACAAGGGAAAAATTAAGTTACTCTACTGTAAAAAATAAATTCTAAAAACTACTAATTCCAAAGGTCTATATTGATGATGGTGGTGGTGTGGTTAATAGGTATGGATTCCGGAGGGTGATGAGAAGATTTGAAGCACAAGCTATTTTCCTTCGTATGCTATAATCTCGATTCTATGAGGTGAAGATCAACTCTTTATCGTGAGATTCTGGAGCAGACACTGCACCACGCGGGCGACCACAGATGTTACGTAAACCACAATTTGATAATGATTTTTTGATTGATTTGAACATATTTTATTGTAATATAATTACAAAGGGATTGAGCACAAGTACTGAATACTTATAACGCCCTCTCCCTATACATGTAAATTACACATTGATATTGTCACAGTTAAACATGCTATATAAAGGATTCCAGAATTTGCAAAAATAAACAAATTGATGCATTTTGCATATATGTATAAATATATAAAAGTTGAACAAATTCATATATTAATATACAGGTACAGTAATTAACAAGGAAATCTACCAGAATGCTTAATAAATGTTTGAACAAAGAAAAGAGACGTTCATTCTCTGCAGCACTCAGTGATTCAACCCCCCATAATAAGACATGTGTATCTAGTATGTGGATTTTATCAAATTGTAAAAAATTATTTAAAAATTCATTTCTGGCGTTCGCATACTTTGGACATACGAAAAAATAATGATATGTGTCCTCAACTTTACCGCATGTGCACAAGGGACTTGATATTAAATTGCATCTATAAAGGTCGTTATTTAATACACAATTATGTCGTAGTCTGGTTTGAAGAACATTAAGTCTTCTGTTACCGTAATCAAAGTAAGAAGGTGGGGCAGATCTAGATTTTTTATTACTAATTTTAGATTTGAATTTTGACATTGACTGTAAATTTCGAGTTTCAAGTGGAATGGAGTTCCATTCGTTAACTACAGTAGGAATAAACGTAGACTTATAAGTTTGTAATCGACACTTTGGAATATCATAATTTTGAGAATTTCTTGTCGAGTAGATAGATGTGTTACAGCGCATATTTGGAAGGATGTCCATTAAGTTTCTGGCACTAAATTATTATGAAGTTTGAACATTGTTTTTAATCTAGCTTCTTGTCTTCTACAACTAAGCGGTTCCCATCCCGTTTCAAAATAAAGTGAATCTTTGGAAGCTATAGTTGTTAACCCTGTTACAATTCTAGCTGCATAAAGTAGAAGTTTTTCTAACTTATCACTATCACCCTGTTGACAGCACCCCCACACCACTGAAGCGTATTCAAGTTGCGGTCTTATGAATGATGTATACATGAGTGAGAGGGTTTTTTGAAAAAATTAAAAAAATGAACATTGTTCCCGAAAGTGAGATGTAAGGGGGTAAGAATATCTTACTACCATCCGGCGGCTGCAAGGGACTTGATCAGGGAAGATGTTTTTTGCTTTTTGTTGTTTAACGTCCCTCTCGACAATTTTTCACGCATATGGAGACGCCAACACTTGTTGCGAAGAACTGCCAATTTTTTTTTACCTGTGCTCGACACCTAGGGCCATTGAGCAGTGAGTGATCTTTTACGTGTCAACACATATTGCGCCACGGGGCCTCGGTTTTTACGGTCTAATCCGAAGGACCAGTCTCCACGTACCACAGTGGGATTCAAACCCATATAATATATCTTGCGAACGATATTGTGTTTATAAAACTGAATGGACCACCTTTGGATTCTGAATGGAAGGACTTTATACGATTAAGATTTTCTAATTCGATTTTAAAGCCTTCTCAGGTCAGAACTTCGATCTATTACCAAGATGACAAGGGAAAAATTAAGTTACTCTACTGTAAAAAAATTCTAAAAACTACTAATTCCAAAGGTCTATATTGATGATGGTGGTGGTGTGGTTAATAGGTATGGATTCCGGAGGGTGATGAGAAGATTTGAAGCACAAGCTATTTTTCTTCGTATGCTATAATCTCGATTCTATGAGGTGAAGATCAACTCTTTATCGTGAGATTCTGGAGCAGACACTGCACCACGCGGGCGACCACAGATGTTACGTAAACCACAATTTGATAATGATAGGCATCATCAAAGATTTTTTCCCACTTTGAATCAATCGCACTGTTCAATATTTTTAATGAGCTGCATAATATTCTAGCCTCATCTAGCCACTACCAGAATGGGAGAGGATCGTTCATTTTGGACTTTGGTTTGTGAAGATGGAATCCCTTTCAAGCTTTTAAGTTAACGCATACGATTGGGTACCGAACATGTCACCTCCATGCCTCAAAGAGCATATTCGAAGATAAATGTCCAAATTACAGTAAATATTTAGAAATCAACTATCGATGTGTTCAAGAACTAAACGCACTTTTAGAAGGTAAATAAGACTATTAGTATTATAATATCTGCAGCTTATTATTATGAAATGAAAAATAATTATCTTCTCCAAAACCTGGACTTCGAGGAGAAAATTTTTAATAGGAAATGAAAGCACAATGCTTTTATTTTATTTCAATGCTTCAAATAGGATCAAGTGTTGATCAATTAATTGGTATATCTACAGGGCTATTTTATGCATCAAGTGAACAGACTTCTTTGATTGAAATTGGTTTAGTACTTTCAGAGAAAAGCTGAAAATGTTCAAATGTTAACACATGACTCACGACGGACGACGACGGACGACAACGGATAGCAATAGGTCACCTGACTTACTCAGGTGACCTAAAAATAGAATAAAATACTAGTTACTACAATCAGAAGAATAAACGGTTTAAAATACAATAAATTATGTTGTCATACTTTTTTTTAATGATCTGTTAATTTTTAATGTTATGGGGAAAACTATACTTACATGAACAATGTCTTGTTGAATCAAGAGGCAAAAGTTGCAATAACTACATATCTCTATATACTTTAATTATCGTGCCGAAGTGCACCGTATGTTACTTTCGTGTCAGAATATTATTCCGTGACAAGAGTTCATATGATCTCGACATCAATATTTAATGTTTTGTTTTTCTATTTAAAAATATCATAATGTTTTCTATTTTCTTCATTATACCCGCACTTTCGAAAGAAAGTTCGGGTATATTGTTGTTACTCATGTCCGTCCGTCCGTCCGTCCGTCTGTCACACTTTTCTTCCCTGAACTCCTCCTACATTTTACACAGTAGCTTAATCATCTTTTGAGAGATGGTTGATGGTGTCATGTAGATGTGCAATAAAGTTTCGGAATTTTGATTTTGCCCCTGGGGGGTGAAAAATGACGTTTTTTGTGCAAAAAGTCCCGTCTTCCCTGAACTCCTTCTACATTTTACTCAGCAGCCTAATCACCTTTTGAGGGATGATTGGTGGTGTCATGCAGATGTGCAGTAAGGTTTCGGAATTTTGAT
>NW_026919015.1:0-15409 GCF_032062105.1 Saccostrea cuccullata | reverse complement strand
GAGTTTTGTGCAAAATTAGCAAAACTAGTACAGTACAAATCTGCACAGAATATGAAAAAAAATCAATGATCAAAACGCTCTATGTTTCAAGAAAAAGGATTTATCGAACATAAAAAAATACATGTTGGTCGACTTGAATATTGCGTACTTGTTTAACTTACCCATTCATACAGCCTTCCCTTTTTTCCCCAAAAATATGTATTTATAATTAAATCGATTAATTATTTTTGTAAAAAAAATAACAAAAGTTAAAATTTAAGATTGTACACGTGTGCCTTGTTCTTAAGCGTGAATGTCCATAGCCGAGACAAAGCCCCCTCCCCCCTCCGTTTACGATAATGGTAGAATATTGAGAATGTTTACCCGTTCTCTTACTTTTTCTGTCTTGTGCACCCAATCTTAATTGTTTTTATTTGAACACGCATTTATTGAGATATACAAAAGGATTGGAAGAAAGTTTGACAACTTACAAGTTCCTCATTGAATTAAAGACTCATTTTAAAACGACACCCAAAGAAGAAAAGGAGAGAACCCTACTACAAGAGACACGTACAATTTTTTCATGGATGCTTATTCATGGATCCCGCACGACAATTTTGAATGGATTAAAATCTGTATCTAAAATTACATCGCAAAAATGTCGTAGTGTTTTTATGAAAAATCATAGGGGCTTGTCTTCCGGATTGTTGAATGTAAAATAAATTTAAAAAAAAAATTGAATCTTCTTTAAATACATGTACACTTAAAAGTTATTAAAATAAAGATCCTGACACTTTCAGCCGAGAAAAACCACGTTTAAAAAAGACTTACCACACCTATATACATAAACTCTGTAGAGTCTTTTTTTTTTTTATTTTTTTAAATTAAACAATCCGGAAGACAAACCCCTATGTGAAAAATGAGACGTAATCAAATTTTATTCATTCAATGCAATATTTTAAATCTGGAATGGAGTTTTTAAACTCACTGATTTATTTAGTTTTGCTCTTTGCCCGAGATCAGAACATACCGTTTGGTGGTTGAGTTCCATTTTCCACCCGGTGTTTACAGAGATAAATGAAAACAAAGACATGCATGCCGCATATGGTTGTGTAGATATATTATCGTAGAAGACGATGATAATAAAAAGTTTGCCAGAGCATTTTACCTGAAAGTGTAAATGAGTGCGTTTCTGACGAGGGGAGTGCTGGGTGTAAGTATTATTTAGAGAACGAGACGGGTTCTGTATCGTAGATACAAATTTGGGGGTGGACGAGTGCGTTGCACGAGTCTCCACCCCCAAATTTGTATCTACGATACAGAACCTGTCGAGTTCTCTAAATGATTTGTGACACGATCAATCAAATATAACTCCACCCACTTTATAACTTTACAGCATCCAAACTTCCGTCAGAGTTCTGTAGATGAGGCCCCGACGGGGGGTTCGCATCCGCAGTATATATATTTCCACGGAAAACGTAAAATTCGGTCAGATTAGTTTTGACAATTTAACGGGGTAGACGAAATCGAGTGATAGTTACTCTTAATGGATAAAGTGGAGGATTTAACCGTAATTGTTGTGATCTATAAATGGAGATTGATTATAATATTTTTCAGGGGTCTAACCTTAAAATCCCCGTTTGACTAGATTTAAAAAATCAGGATTTACAGAAAATTCTTCGATGGACTTTGATAGATCTATCACAGATTTTTATTTTCTAATTGAATTGCGACATTAAAAACGAAGTGAAAGAGATCGACGTGTGGTTGTCGTAAGCGAGAAGGATTTTAAAAAAATAAAAACGCAAAAAATGGACCTGAGTGATTTTGCACGAGGAGAGTGGATGTTTTCAGTTATCATGGTTATTGCGAATTTTCTTTTCGTTTGGATCAAAATTACGAGTAGATTATGTTTTCCGTTGTTGTGAATTTTCTTTTGGATCTAAATTACGTGTAAATTCTGCATGTTCTGCGTGGAATATAAGTGTTTATTGACATTTTACATTCTCAGGATTAATACCGGGTATTTCTCTAAAATTTATAATAGGAAAACATCATCATTTTACGATTTGTACGTGCTTTTGCGAAATTGAATCAGATTTATTTTTAGAATTATGGTTAGAACGTGCTGTATCTAAGATACAGAATAGTTGGCAAATACGGGCTAATACAGAACGGAAAGTAGCTCCGCCCACCAAAGTGTCGTTCTGTATTGCTAATACAGAACAGTAAACTTCAAAGAAAAACACCGCTATCGTGTCACAATTTGGAGTTAGATACCTTGTGTTATTATACTATGGGTCAAAAATTTATTACAGAAACAAGTGCCTGTGGTAAATACATATAGAATAGCCTTTGTGCATGTATAGATTGTACTACCACAATAGGATATTTTCATCTAAATGTTGCTTATTTCCTTTTACTGTTGCAATGATGTATATTGTAGATTTCTGCCATTTTCATGCATTAAAAAAAGCCATACATTGGAACATTTTTTAGAGGAATAGAAGATTATTTATTTGAGTTTTGTTTTTTTTTCCCTTGTCATTCATTTCGGTGCCCCCCCCCCCTTTTTTCTTTTTTCAAAGATATAATTAGAATGTTTATTTTTTATAATTACGATGAAAAATCTTAATTATTGATATTTTTAAGGGAATCAAATCATGAGTTTGAAAATACAAATATCATCAAATTATTATATAGTCCCTTGTTATTTAACGCTTTTACGTTATGAAAATTCATGCAGTTACGCACGCCTACACTGTCCGTCAAAGTAAATATTCCGTCTTTGTCATGCGATATTTTATACATTTATACACAGAAATATATGTCATGTTATACATCAAAAGAAAAGAGAAAGAAAAACTCTACAAGAATCAATAAAAAACTGAAAATGTCAAAATTCTTCGTTAAGGGAGGTTTTTGCTTGGCGCGCCACAAATGTTAAGCTGAAGTCTATAGCAAGTGTTTTCTTCTTTTCATGCATAAGATTTTGCACAAAGTCTGCTTCATATGAATAAAAAATAGGTCTTCTATTAACGGAGTGCAAGTGGTACCCATGGGAATTCCAATAGACTGTTGGAAGACCTGGTCTCCAAAACCACATAGATATTGTCAATCAGAAACTCAAGCATCTTTTTGATGTCAAATTCAGAGTTCTTGTGTGTGCAATCAGAATGTGTTTTAACAAAATAATTTTGCAAATGACCAATGACCAAGTAAGTAAATTTACGAGTTCCATTTTATTGAAAAAGCAGCTGTCAATGATATCAAAAAGCCTGGACTTTAATTTATTGTGGGGAATAGTTGTATATAAAGTTGAAAAGTCGTAAGTTTTTAAGCTGTTGGTTTTGGTAAAATCTTGTGATTTCAAATTATCCAAAGTTCTTTGGAATTCTTAGTATCCACTTCTGATTCACACCACTTCTTGAATATACATGTATTGTTGCACCGTACTCTTGAAGTTTTTCCTTCACTACTGTCAATATCTTAGAGTGGAGTAAAGAAAAAGGAATGCATACATGAAGTGAACTTACAATATAGGCTCTATAGTTTACCAAATATTACAGTACAAATTGGCTGTAACCCAACCCCAAATCTCACTTTGTGTTGGTGAGCTGAGGATTTATTAACAAAGATTGATTCCACATCAATGGGAAGAAAGGAAAAAAGAATCAATTACTGAGTGAATTTATCAGTAGTTTATTACTGCAATAAGCATAACAAATCAAAGCATATTCCACAGAGTTCCATTTCATTTGCAAACATTGTTTTAGTTTGATACATAGAAGAAAATTTACAAGATGTCCAGACATTGATATTAATAATGATGAGAGAGTTAGTTGAAGATCACAACATGTTCAAGTTTTTATAATTATTTATTTTCATTTTACATTAGAACAGACTAAAATTTATTGAAGACAAAAATATGAGGGAAGCAACTATACCATTAACTTTAAATAGAATTTTGAATAGAATTCAAATATTTCAAATATCCAAAAATTCATTTTAAAACATCAGATCTGAAATGTATTTACTAGTAGATGAAAAATGTCTAAACACAAATTTCAAAACATAATTGTATTGACCCTCCAAAATTTCTTGGTAGTTTTAATAATTAACACTATTGTACAAGTAGGTATTTTATTTTTTTTGCAATGCGATAATAACTTATATTAACCTCTCAAATGTCACCTTAGAGACAAATAGCAAAGCCCCCCACCACCCCCACCCCAAAAAAACCTTCTTACCTGTACTTCTTCATTTAACATGCTTTTGTATATAGATGTATTTATCGAATATCATGTAAAACAGTTTGAAGCAATTTACCCATATGAAAAAAAAAATGTTTAGGCTTTATTAGGTATAAAAAGGAATGTTTATTTAATGTATTTACTTCAACATATCAAGATATCTAAAAAAAAAAAGATTCATAAAAATAACATACCATAATTGATTTCTTAAAAATGCACCAAATGTTGAACATCTACACCAATATACTTAGTTTGTAACAAATTAAGTCCATTGGCTTACACATTATATATGACATGAGTGGATAACTAATTATACGACTAAAAGTACAGGTGGGCTAATTTCTATTGAACACTGACTTAGCTTTTTTGCTTGGTAAAAAGGATTATGTTAATACAGATATGTATGAAATTTGTTTATGAAAATGCATGTTCTCACTCACATGCTGATAAATATTCCCATGATCTGCATGAGAGAAATGATTGACAACTGCATGGAATAAACAAGCAAAATTGAAAGTTTCTAGATTTGTATATATCAACACTGAACAGCCAATTAACGGAAATTGTAGAGCATTAATTGTATTCGGTCCAGAAACATACACAGTTAACACTAACTAACCTCAAATGACAAAAATATCATTTCAGAGTAGAATGATTGTCCAAACTGCATACTCATAAGTGTATCCAACAACTATTACAACCATTTTTTTGTGCAAGAAACTTTATAATCAAACCTTGAACCTACTGTGACCAAGAAAGTTTAGTTCATTGAATCAGAGCAAGTGGCTGAAGAAACCCCTCTTTGATATCTGTTAATCTCTGACATCAGCTTCAAACTTCCCCACTAAATTAGCCTCCTTATAAAAAATGTTACACGGAGTAATTTTGAACCCTGGACTTTCTTAGCATACATTCCTGTCTGTCCACTCGTGAGCAATAAACACTAAAACTAAGCAGTACAAGGATTTCTTATACATTTCAACCAATGATCAACATTATCAAACATCACAGCAACCCAAACTATACTCACCCTAAACAAACTCAACAATGCATTAGATGACAAAAAAAGTCTAAATGAGCAGGGTACAGGCCATGTACTTAGATATTTTAAAGTCGTACATGCACTGATTCATGATTACTGCTCAACTATTCATGGGTTACTAAATAAACACCAACAGTTCTGATTCATGTCTTCTTAAATGTACTACTTAGACCATCAAATGCCCAGTATTATTCTTGTCAACAGTTCCCCAATAGAAAACTTGCATGGTTTCCCTTCGATAAACAATAAAGACATATCAACATAATGAAAATAATTTGAATGAAAAGCATTATTTGGGTATCAAAATAATGGAAATAGCAAAGGATTTCAATGATACTAAATTTGTTCAAGGTTGGAATTCTCTGTCTGCATGCTTACAAAAAGAACTCTACTTTGGAAAACTATACTTTTTTAAGTGGATTCATTAAACAAATCTGTACATTGGAATGTAATTTTCACTACAAACCTTTCAGCTTGTTCATCTATTCTTACACATGCCTAAATTTACCCTGTAAGAGTACCAAACATCTTACAATGACAGCAAGTAAAGTGTAAAACATTTAGCTTTCATTGCAGCAGAGTTAAATTTTACATACTCATATGTGTACATGTATTATCAATACCCAGTGCATCTTTTATGTTCACTTTACTTATAACCATAAGTGATATCCAGAAAAATACATTTATTTCTCGTCAGTGATTAAAACACTTGCTGCAATGAAATCTGAATGGCTTTACAGAACCAGTGCTCTACCAAACAAGTTTAACTCTGTTCATATCTTTTTTTCATTTGCCCATTCAAATCAAAAACAAGTATAAAAATAAATATAAATGTACCTGAAAAGGTAAATATTGCACAAATATATGGGGTATAAATTAAATGTATATAAAAACAAAACGAACAAAAAAATCAACAAAGTCACAACTATCACTTGATATGAATGACTATCTACCGTAATTTCGGGATTATAGGTCGATGGGGTATATAGGTCGAAAGGCTCATTTTCAGCCTTAAATTTTGAAAAATCCTAAGATAGGTCGAACTTACTATATAGGACGAGGCTTTGTTTCCCGTTTTCTTAAGATTTTAACGCAGATACAACGTATCAGAACAGGTAAACCCCTAAAATTATCGGGGTTATTCCGTGACATGAACGTATCAAGAAAATAAACAGGTATTTTAATGAGTACAGCAATTAAATACTGTTTTGTAAAACAATGTAGTTAAAACTTCTTTGAATTGTGTAACTACTTATTTTTCTCCAACTTGCCTGTTCAATGTCTCCGTAGTTTCACACTGTTGTTAAATCAGAGGCGTAAATAACACGTAAATACGTTATTATTTTACAGCTATAAATCGGGAGATACCCGAGACCAAAGAATAGTAATTCCGATTTCAGAACAACTTGGACACATTCCTAATAAATTTTACTCAAACATTATTTACCAGTGTACGACAATTACTTCGATGTCCGCCATTTTTATTTTTCTTCTCCAGGGATTTGCTAAAACACGCAAATGACCATTGAATGTATATATCAAGCAACAGTAAAGAATTGAAATCATATTAACACTTGATAAGTTTAATTTATAAATTTTAATTGAGAGTACACTCACAATTTGACTTTCAACATGAATTTCACGACATTGTTTGTTCAATGATGTGTAACACTAATACCCTATAATGGCACGTGGGTTTCTTAATCATGCCCCGCAGGCATTTAAACCAACAGTGAACACAGGTGTTAAACACCTTTGCGTACACAGTGTAAATCCCTTTATCTGTCAGACAATTAAAATTCTGTTAGAAGCCAATCTGTGTATACCGGTAATTCAATGTACTTCTTGTGTACGAAGCATTTAATAAACCTTATAATATTAGTTAAAACTATATTACTGTCTTAAATTATATTTCTGTTTCCCGGATTATTTCACTCGTTTTACATTTAAATAAACATAAGACAATAAAAAATATTTAATATACTATTTCAATTTATCGCTACTAATAAATGGTAAAAACACAACAGTTGTGATAGTGAAAATTTTCCGTATTTTAAATTTTGATACGGTTGCGGTTTTACTTTTAGTACACGATCGCGACTTCCTAACTTCACAAGATGGATACCGCATGATGTTAATGGATAATACGTTGAGGAATTATTTAATAGATATAGCAATGTTGTTTTCCTTTGTCATCAACAGACAATTAATGGAACTTATTTTGTAAGAAAGCTATAGAATAAATATTTTATTGTTTACTGGAGCATTAATTTTTTTGCGAAAATAATCAAAAAAGTTACGAAAGTGGCAGAGATTTGCTTTGAAATTGGCGTAAATTTTACTGATTTGGGGGCATTTTTCGTAAACTTGAGCCTTAAATAGGTCGAATTCTGAATATTGGTCGACCCCAGCGGTTCTGAGAAAAAAAGTATCGACCTATATTCCCGAAATTACGGTATTTAAGTTTGTCAAATGATGTTTCTAATTCAGATATAATACAATAGTACTACATGTAAATACTTGTAATTCGGGGTCAAAAAAGTGAGTCCTAACTACAGATTGTCACTTACAAGAAGTAGAAGTGAAAAATCCCTCTTTCATCACTAAAGAATTAGATTAGATTTCTCTCCAATTCACACTAAAAAATTCCTCAAAGAAAGGCAAAATCAAATTCATAAATTCTCCATTTCATACTAAACAGATTAATCTAAAATTCTTTCTTATTAAACATTAGAAACCATATCTTGAAGAGAAATTGCAGAAAATTTTATAGACTCTATAATCTAGTGTGAAGCAAGCTATGTACTACTAGATTATATACATGAAACTTTGAATTAAAATAATTTTTATAAATATTTCACACATGCTTTGATGCATGATTTTTACAGAAATTTCTATACAGCACCTGCTCAGTTTGTAAAGTTTCTTTCTCTTGTTAATGTAGACAAGTCTATGACATGAGTCCAACATTCAGCTAAGTAGACATATTCCTACTTGATACATTTACTATTTATGAACTTGGTATGCTTACATTACCAACAACATATAGCTAAACTACAACCTGCATCTCGGTGAGAATCAATGATAATATAGAGGAGAATATGCAAAATGGCTGATTTTTTTTTAATCGTACTATGACACATGCAAGTGTGTTTTAAAATGAATGAACACATAACTATTTGAGATGACTAGAAATGTTGTTCTTGTATTGCAAAACTATAAATTATCAGTATTACTGATACACTTACATCTTGGCACAACGTACATAAAAATGTCAATACTAGACTGAGAGATAAATTTTGATAAATATCAAATTCATATTTTTCAATATAAACTCTACAAAACATATAGTGATGTATATAATACCCAAAAAGTCATAAATTATACCATTATTTCCTTTTTTCCAGACTTAATTGTAATTTTTTAAGAGTCAGCCAAATATTACTTTTGTGTTTCTCCTCTTACAAATTAATTTTACCAGTGTCATGAGATGTCTTTCCTGCTGGAAAGTGAAGGTCTAATATGAATGATATTACAATGATAACAATATACCTATACATGTATATAGATAAAGAATGAAATACATGTACATGTAACACCATCGACAACAAAAAATACTTTCAATAAATAACAAATATCCTTGTTCATATCACAACAGTGCTGTAAACACTAATTAACAAATCTCTCCATTTTGTAGCCTTCTGGGAGGAATAATACATCAGAAGATCTAAATTAAGACTGTCTCCCCATACATACACAAACGTAACAGGGTAAACACAACAAAAAAGTCATGAGTTGTCTGCTCCTTTCAGATCTAATCCTCCAGTCTGTAAATTCTATCTTTTATTATTTGGTGAGTGAGATGAATGCCTGTTCAAGCATATGCTGAATGTACTTTCATTCTTTCCCCTTTTTTTTATATATTCATTGGCAGCTTCCTCCTTGACAAGGTTGATCTAAATAACAATATACAAAGATTAAGTCTAAAATAATAGAGAAAAGGACACCAATAAAAACATACTTGTATGTTAATATTATCATTTCTCATAACCTTGTTTATAATAGACAATGTTCTTTATATGTTAATGGATATCAGTCCAGGAATGGCTGTCCCAGACACCTGGTAAAAAATTTTGTACAAGCATACTTTTTAATTTACATTTTTACAACCTCATATGGCCTAGCATCACGGAGAATTAACCCACCTAATTTGTCCTGCCAGGAGAGGATTCAGAGCATACAACCAGTCATGGAAATCTTTATCATCCAGGGTCTGCATCAGGAATCCTCGGTGTTTTGTCAGCACAGAGAAAGTGTTCCTTACCTGCAATTTTAAAATAAAACCATTCAGATAGAAATATTGCTAATAACCCCTCTGATAATTAACTTACATATGTATACTGTTACACTGTACTTATTTAGAGTTATGGCTATAAGAGATAGAAATCTCCACTTCCTACCTTTAGCAGTGACTGCTGATCTTCACTGTATTCAATCTGAGCTGTAGCCAGGTTAATGATGGCTCGCTCCACTGGGTCCTTCTCAGAATTATAGATGTATATATATGGTCTGCGTACAACCTAAGAATATATGATAATCTTTCTTAATAACTTGTTTGTATAGTAAATTTAGTCGGTAAATTTCTGCACATTTCAAGAATGGTTGATAATTTTAACTTTATTTTTTAACATAGAAACATATGACTGAATCTAGTTTTTAAGGCAATTTTTACAATAACACAAGAAGACATATGTCAACATACCACATATTTCTTGACCCATCCAGTGTGTTTCTCCTCCAGGAAGTTGAGGTATCCTTTCCTGGACACGACAGGGCTGACTCTCACCTCGTCCACCAGGGGAATGTAATTGTCGTCGTCAGCGTTTGATTCGGGGGGTTTGATTGGGAGGGAGAACTTTCGGTCACTAAGGTCGGAGTTAGTGCTGGTAGTCAGACTGTCACATGACTTGGATACCTGGATACTGGGAGGAGGGGGGTTAGCATGTCTGTGGAAAATTATAATAATTAAATGTAGGATAAGATAAATAAAATATCTTATGAAATTTGATTGACTTCATTTCAAGACTTTATCAAATGATCATAAATGTGAAGTTTTAAAATTTTTAAAGATAAACATATATGTTATACAATGTATTTTGAAAAATGAGAGAGAAAGAGAGTTCACAAACCCTTCCACGTAAAAGGTGTAAGAAGTACCAATATCTAAATTTGTGCATGTATTTGAACCTTTATCATCCTCATGCATGTAAAACAGTGTGTTTTTATCAAATGGCATAAAATCAAGTTACCATAGGGGTTCGCAGTTAACTGTACATCCTTATATTGGCTGCAAACCTTTATCGGGTGCATACACATATTGTAATATATTTTATCACTGGTATGTATTTCACTCCTCATTACACATGTAATATACATACCAGCGGTATTTACAAATTAACCTTCATAATCAAAAGAAATGCCTTTTGCCTGACCTGCATAAATCTGAAGCTGAGGAGCTGGCAATGCTTGTGATCATAGACTGGTCACTAGGGGTCAGGTTCTCCTCACTGTCTGTGGTGGTGTTACTGAAAAGGGACTCGGTCATCACGGAGGAGGGCTAAAATATCATCAAAAGATTAAAGGATTTTAACTTATTCCATGTATACAGATGAAATACAGAAATGAAAGATAGGGTGATTTGTAAAAAAACAGAAACCATGGTTTCATTTTTTCTTGGTGTATGGATTTTTGTGTTTATCATAAAAAAAAATAAATGTACACAGAATAATATTTTAGTCAGGAAAATATTACATTGGTCTCCTTTATGACTCAGGTGACATAAAAATATAAAATTCTTTGCTATGAAGATTGTTTTTTTAAAAGATATACATGTATATGCCAGGAAATGGTTTTGCCTTGAGGGAAGATATTGGTGACTTTCACCTCCAACATTCCCCCCTTCATGATTCACATAACTATATCTACCAGAACTATCCCTGCAGTCAAACCTTGGAAATAAAACAAGTTTAATCTTTAAATCAAAAGCCTGAAAGGCTTCAATGGCATCGAACAAGAAGAACAATTTCAAAAGATTTGCAGATAGGTCAAGTGAGTGACTCCGGTAACATAATAATAAAATAAAAAAAAGTCTTGAACACAAATACATTAGGGCTTTAAGTCCTGGTCCGAATGAGGCAGGGTTCGAACTGACCAGACATCGTCAGAAATGTTCATGCTCAATATCAATCTAATTTCTTTTCAGTCAATCAAAGACCTATGAAAGGTTTCATAAATTATTCTAATTAATTGCCATTGTCAGAGTGTTGTTCTGTTGTATAGTGATTGCATCTAAACAACAACCATGACTCTACTGTTACAAGTACGATTGACTTATGATAGGGCGTGGTAAACAAATAGAGGAAATGGACTAGAAAACTGACCAGTCAGCAAGGGCCCCGCCATGGGGTAAAATTAAAAGGGTGCAGCCTACGGAATGATTAAAAAATGTACGAAGAATAAGCAACAGCAACTGTATTCTTAAAATTTCAAGATAATTCCTGAACATTCAAAAACCTAAAAATAATATTCTTGTACTTACATTAGGCAGTAAAGAACGACTTAACATTGAATGTATATATAAAGAATTATGAAGCTTGTGTTATATAAAATCCAGCCTTCAATGAATGCAAATATCTGTTATCATGAAGGCTTGACCTTAACTTCGAACAAACAGCAGTTGCAGACAAAGGTTTTCATTAATCTTAAAGTGACAGATAAAGAAAAGCCTACTCAATTTTCTGCAGCAGGCTAGATAATTAATCCCAAGGGATTAATTGTACCTCTCTCATCATTTTCTTCTAAAGTTACAATAAGAACTTTTTCAGTATTAATGATAGAATGGGGTTTTTATACAACTACCTTAAAAATTAATAATATTCTTGAATTAACATAAAGTGAAAAAAAAGTAAATCAAAAAATCTTCTTTAATCTATTTCTTGTTTTTAGAATTCAATGAAATCATAACTATTAAGCAAAAATAAATTATGAAAATTTATATTTAAATCCACATTTCAGAGTGTTCATAGCATTCCAAATTGACTTAACTTCAAAATAAACTTCATTTGCAGACAGAAGTGGTAATTCATCTCAATGTGACAGATAAAGATAATGCTCTGGATTTTCTTCAGGAGGAAAGCTAATTAATCCCAAGGGACTCATAGCAGCATTCAGTTTACAATGGGAACATCTTCAGCAGTTATCTCTCTTTGCCAATGCATTCTTATATAAAGTTAAGGAATCTACCCCACCACCCCAGCTCTAAACCAGGTGACATAGAGAAAAAAACTTAGCTCCAAAATATGTATTTCTGCCTACTGAACTACCATACCAAATTTGTACTTGATTGGGCAACCATAAAAAAAGTTGCCCATTCATTCTTATGCATAGTTAAGGAATCTACCCCACCACCCCAGCTCCAAACCAGAAGACATAGAGAACTAAACTTAGCATCAAAATATGTATTTTTGCCTGCTGAACTACAATACCAAATTTGAACTTGATTGGGCAACCATAAAAAAAGTTATTAGAAAAAAACAGAAAATTTGTGGACGGAAGAGTGACAGACGGACAGACAGACGGACAGACAGACAGACAGACAGACGGACAGACAGAATGATTACTATAGGGCACCCGCAAATCCTTGCGGGGCCCTAATAAATACAGTAACAACTGGCATTAATGGTCAATATCATCGGTTGTTCGGATAAAATTGGATTGAAGATTGTAAAAGTAAAGCTAATATTGAGAAATTCAATCTTTATAGCCTTGCTGTATTCATGTTTGTTTTGTAATTATTTTACCGTCTTTAAGATTGTTTGTATTACAGTAATCGGTCCCAAAATGTGATTCATGTCATTCGAACACCCCTCTGTAGAAATTCCCGCAACAACCATAACGTTTTTCTTGCGTAAAAATTAAACATAATATTGTTGTTTTGTAGTAGAATAAATTGAAGATACAATTGATTTAATTTTATATTCAAGCTATTATTCATTGTGAACGTTTTAAAAGAAATTGGTTTACAACTGTTGCTATTTTCTATTGTGGATGCATCCACTAACACATTTGGTCGCGTAAACCTGACTGATCGCAAGATGACGATCGAGCAAGCTCGACGCCATAAAAATCTTACTTCAAGTTTCAACAACCAGCAGAAAATTGACAAACCTTAAGAGAAGGAGGAGTCAGCAGTATTTTCCCTTGCAGAATAAGCCTCAGACATTTAGCTGTCAGTTCCTGCTCTCGGCTTCCGTCCGTTGTAAAATTGTACACACCTTGTCCTTGTCTCTCATACTTCTCTGTAGCGTCATCCTTCTCCCACTTCTCTATGGATTTTTCTTCGGAATTCTCTGTTTTATTTAGGATTTCCTCTTTCTCCTGATCGTGTTTGGCTTTTACGGACTTATTTGAGGCTTCTTTGTCTAGTTTACTGAGTTCATTTGTCTTGTTCTGTTCAGCAAGTTTCTCTCTCAGAAGCAACACATGACGAGATTTCTCCACCTAGCATAGCGAAAATTTAATAACATTTGCTTTACATGTACAGTATTTGTAATGTCAAAGTCTCAAACATTTATAAACAACAATATACAGTGAAACTTGTCTAATCCGCATGTTGTGAAATCCAAAATCTTGCCTTATACGATGTTAAATTTAAATCCTTTTTATCAAATTCATTTGTTTTCTAATCCAGAATGTAGACTTATCTGGCCAATTTTTTGGGAAACAGCAGAGCCCTAATTACACAAGTTTTACTGTAAGTACAATGTATCTAAATAAGACATGAACCAACCAATCGATAAGGTTTTATACTATGAAAATCCTCTAAAACAATTAAAGAATTATCTTTTAATTTTCTATTAATTCATCATATGCTGCAATCAACTGACCAGTTCTAGCCTGGTGAGTTTCTCCAGCTCCCACTGATGGTCAAATATAAGTGAGTCCCCCCGGGGCCTCCATCCATTGAGGTTCTCCTCCCCCCTCACGTAGGTAGAGGAGGTATCCAGCACCCGCCTCTGTCTTCTCTGGGCACCTGTAAGGGATTCAGAATACATTTATACCATTTCTACACGAGCCTTAATTTAATTTGCAAAGAAATTGTTATTTCATGAGATACTGTGTACACTGTAAATAAGAAATTTTAATACAGAGTTGTTCTTTGAATCAAAATTCAAAAATTGTGCTTGTGCAAGAAATATTATCAGCTCTGATTATACTGACTGTGAACTCATGCACATTCAATGTATACCGAAATAATCACACACTTGTACAGTACATATAAAAACTTGTGCACTGACTAATGACATGTTGGGAATGGTGCATATACTGGGTATATATCAAGTATCTACATTTTGAACATGTATCAGGTAGTTTTATAAAGTACACTTGGTAACTAAAACAAAGAAAAATTATAAAGACACAAGTCTTATAATTCATGGAGATCTTGAAATGTAATTTGGACCTACTTACTGCTGGTTTGAGATTACATGGGGGTGGGGTGGGGTAAGTGCAATAAACCACACAAACACAGGTAGTACGTGGGACAACAGATACCTGGACTACCTGATTCTGAGGCCCGCCGCAGGAACAACTCGTAAATACCGCTCACACGGTTAGCATCCAGAGACTTGCTACCTCCAAATAAACTCCTGAAAGTCCTAATTTAAAAGAAATCAAAGATTTTTCTAAAACCTTGTTTAAATGAAATTTTTTCAGTTCTTATTTCTTTTTTGTAGATGCTTTTTTTTTTTTTTTTTAATTTGTACCTGGAGTTAGTTATTTTTGTGTCTCTTGAATGGATAACAATACTTAAATCTTTGGTAATACAAGCAGGTTGCTGACAGTTTTCCACCTGAAAAATAAATTGAAAATATATATGAACAATCTTAATAACTAGCATAAACTGCAACAAAGGTAAGCATTGAATCTTGAAGAGAACAAAAGATGATGGCAATGTTTTCAAACCTCAATGTAGGCTGAGAGAGTCATGTAAATTCTGTCCCCAGAGGCAGTGACTTTGTTCAGTAAATGTGAGTTGTGGAGAGAGCTATCCCATGCAGCCTCAAAGCGAAAGTAG
>NW_026919014.1:12500-15374 GCF_032062105.1 Saccostrea cuccullata | reverse complement strand
ATTTTAAAAAATTTTAAAAAGTTTTAACTAAAATTGGGGAAAAAAAATTCTTTCCTTTGGGGGGGGGTTCCCCTTTTAATTAAATGAAAAATTTGCCTTTTAATTTTTAAGGGGAAATTTAATAAAAATGTACTTAAAAATGGGAAAAATTTTTTTTTTTTTTCCCTTTTTAAAATGATAGGATTTTTTCCAAAAAGTACAGAGATGTTAAATTTAAAAACAACATTTTTCAAAATTTTTAAAAAAATTTTGCATTCTGGTTGAATTAAATTTTAAAATTTTTGTAAAAAAGTATTTTTGTGCCCAAACCCCATTGCTTTTTTGAAAAAAAATTTTTTTTTAAAAATAAAAATACACAGAACAATTTTTAATCCAAAACCCATCTTTTTAAAATTAAAACCCTCTAATACCAAAAGAATCGGGTTTTTTTGAAATATTTTTATCCCCAATTATTTTAGAAATTAAAAAAAAATTTGTAAAAAAATTTCTCAAAAAGTTCCAACTTAGGTTTTTTTTTTTCCCCCTTTCATTATTGGGATTTTATGATAAAGCATCACTAGATTACAACACCCCTTTTGAGTATGATGAGCTAGAAAAATCTTTAACTTTAAAAGCCAAAAGTTTTCTTTTCCTATATGCCTCTTTTGTTTAAGAGGCCTTTTTTTATAAAGAAAATGTGGCCTAGAAACAAATTAAAAATAGGGGGGGGGGGAAACTTATTCCTAAGGGGGGGGGGGGGGGGGAGTTGAAATTTTGTCCTTTTTTTTTCCCAAAAACACCTTTTTCCCCATTTTTTAACCCTTTGCGATTCCTGTGGAAAGGGGGGGGCTAAACCCCTTTTTGGTATATATTTGGAAAAAAAACATGATAAAACCAAAAAATTTAAGCTTGTTCATACATCTTATTGGAAGACAAAGGGCATAAACTTCTTTTAAAAAAAAAAAAAATGACTGAATCTAAAATTAATAGCTTTAATTCAATCTGCAAATGCCTTATAAAAGAAAGAGGGGTAAAAGGGGGGAAAAATTTTCTCCCGTTTCCAAGAAATTATTTTCTCTTTTTCCCAAAATTCAGGGAAAAGTTTTTTTTTTTTTAAAATTATGTTGTCAGTTATGTCATCTTTAACACTTTTTATTCATTTATTTCATTGCATGACTTAATTGATTTTTTTTTAAAGTTGACATGCATTTAAAGCATATTTCCCGGGAAAAATGGGGTTATAAATTGTTTTTTTTTTTAATTTTAATGGGTAAGGGTCCCCATTCCACATTAATTTTTAAAAGATTGAAAAGTAAATGTAAAATCTATTTTACTTTCAAAAAAAGGGAAACCCGAAACCATTCAATATAAAAAGCAAATTTTATGGAAAGATTTTTAATTCAACAAAACGATTTACCTAAAGCACTCTAACATACATTGATGACAAAAAACCCTCGTAACTTAGTGGTTAAAATTTTTCATTGGAAAAAACCCGGTTAGGTTTTCCCCAACCTTGAGCTTTGGATGATTTTGAATTTTGTGAGAGTTTTTTCACACACCTTAAAAACAAACCTAAGTGAAAAATAAAATTTATAAAATCAGTAAGTTATTTAATAAAAAAAAAGAGGCAGATATGTAAAAGATGACCCCGACAAGGCAATTATTGAAAAACTTTTAAACATGAATTCTTACATAAGATTTAAAATTTTTTTTTGTCTCAAAGTGGGGATTTCCTACCCTTTGGGGACACCTCTATTCTAAAACCATAAAACAGTAAAAATTTTTCCCCATTAAATATTAAACCTTGAATTTGGTAAAAAATTAGTTACAAAAAAATTTAAGATATGCACATGCATTTCATAAAAATCTAAGAAGTAGTATGTAAAAAAAATTTGCATTTTTTTTCTCACATGGCAGCAAAGATCCCCGGTATATTCCTCTCCCCAATCAAAAACCCCCCCCCCCTTTAATACTAAAAAATAGATAAAAAAAATTTAAATGCAATATCTCACGGGAATCAGCCCGGGAAAAATTTTAAGGGAAATTTTTAATTTTTTTTTTTTAAAATTTTCCTCAATTAAACAACTCACAAACCCCCCCCCCCCCCCCCCCCCCAAAAAAAAAAAGGAAGAAAACGGTTTTGTATTAAAGGTCGTCCCCCTTGTACCGTAAAAGGGGAGGAAGGGGGTTCTGAACTTGACATAGTAATTTTAAGAAATTGTAAAAGATATATTTAAAGACCATTTTTTTTCTGAACTAGGGTGTTTTATCCCTTTAATTATTTCCCAAACACTAAAAAGTTTTGATAAATATTGATAAATTGCGGCTTTATCCCCTAAACAATATTTACGTTTACGTTCTTTATTCCTGCTAGCCCTTGGAATTTTTTGTGGGTTCGTGGGGCTAAAAACCCCCACCCCCAATATTTCTTCCTAGGCCCTTTCAAGCTCTAATAATGCCTGAAAAAAGAGGATTTGCTTTCCTTGAAAAATTTTCCCCAAAAAGCTACATGTAACCAGTATGAGTTTTTAATTTAAAAAAGAAAAAAATTAATGTGTCTATTTTATTTCAAAAAACGTTTTATTTTGTTTCTGGTATTTGGTGAAAACTTTCCTTTCATTCTAAACCTGCTGTAGCCCAAAATCCTCCTGATTTTAGTTCGAATAGGCTGATATATCATTGTATACAAACATGGTGTAAGGAAAAGCCATGGTTTTAATTAAGGATGAAGATGTAGAATTTTTCGTGTTATAATTATACATGTACTTGCGTATTTCGTGTTGTCCATTTTACTGAGCAATGCCAAACAATTACAATACGTCAACAGCGAATATGATTTTGAATTTTTTCCCAGTATTTGTACAAAACCAAAAAATTTTTTTTTTTTTAAAATTT
>NW_026919014.1:0-7500 GCF_032062105.1 Saccostrea cuccullata | reverse complement strand
GGGGGGAAAAAAAAAAAAATTTTTTAAAAAAAAAAAAAAAAAAAATTTTAAAAAAAAAAATTTTTGGGGGGAAAAATTTTTCCCCCTTTGGGGTTTTCCCAAAAACTTTTTTAAATTCTTTTTTGGGGGTTAAAATTTTAAAAAAAAAAAAAAAAATTTTTTTTAAATTTTTTAAAATTTTAATTTTTTTTTTTAAAATTTTTAAAAAAAAAGGGGTTTTAAAAAAAAATTTTTTTTCCCAAAATTTTTTAAAAAAACCCAAAAAAAAAAAATTTAAAAAAATTTTTTTAAAAAAAAAAAAAAAATTTTTAATTTTTTTTTAAATTTTTTTCCCAAAATTTTTAAAAAAAAAAAAATTTTGGGAAAAAAATTTTTTAAATTTTTTTTTGGAAAATTAAAATTTGGGGGCCCCTTTTTTTAAAAAATTTTGGGGGTTTTTTTTAAAAAAACCCCAAAAATTTTTTTTAAAAAATTTTAAAAAAAAGGGGAAACCAAAAATTTGGGGGGGGTTTAAAAAAAAAATTTTTTTTTAAAAAAAGGGGGGGGAAAAAAAAAGGGGGGGGAAAAACCCGGTTTTTTAAAAAAAAATTTTTTTTATTAAAATTTTTGGAAACCTTTTAAAAAATTTTTAAAATTTTTAAATTTTTTCCAAATTTTTTATTGGAAAAAAATTTTTTTTTAAAAATTTTTTTTTGGGGGTTTTAAAAGTTTTGGGAAAAAAAAAAAAAAACCTTTAAAAAAAAAAAGGGAATTAAAGGGGGTTTTTTTTTGGGGTTTTAAAAAATTTTTTTTTTTTTTTTTGGGGGGGGAAAAAAAAATTTTTTTTTTAAACTTTTAAAATTTTTAAAATTTTTTCCAAAAAAAGGTTTTTTTTTTCCCTTTTGGTTTTCCAAAGGGGGGTTTTTTTTTTTTTTTTTTTTCAAAAAAATTTTTTTTGGGGGGGAAAAATTTATTTAAAAATTTTTTTTTAAAAAAATTTTTTTTTGTCTGGAGAAAAAAAAATTAAAAAAAAAAAAAAAAAAACCTTTCCCCTTTTTTAAATTTAAATTTTTTTAAAATTTTAAAAAAAGGTTTTTTTTTAAAAAAATAAAAAAAAAAAACCCTTTTTGAAAAATTTTTTTTGGAAAAATTTTTTTTAAAATTTTGGGAAAAAAAAAAAATTTTTTTTTAAAAAAAACCCCCCTTTTTTAAAAAATTTTTTTTTTTTTTTAGTTTTTAAAACCCCTTTTTTTTTTTAAAAAAAAAAAAAAAAAAAATTTTTTTAAATTTTTCAAATTTTTTTTTAAAAAAATTTTAAAAATTTTTTTTTTTTTGTTTTCCAAAATTTTTTTTCTTTTTTTTTTTTTAAAAACTTTTTTTTAAAAAAATTTTTTTTTAAAAAAACAAAATTTTTTTTTTGGGTTTTTTTAAAAATTTTTTTTTTTTCCCGGGTTTAATTTTTTTAAAATTTTTTAAAAAAATTTTAAAAAAAAATTTTCCCTTTTTTTTAAAAATTTTAAAAATAAAAAAAACTTAAAATTTTTGGGGAAAAAATTTGGGTTTTGGTTTTTTTTAAAAAAATTTTTTTTTAACCCCCACCTTATTTCCCCCCAAAAAATTTCCCAAAAAACCCCCCACCCTTTCCCCCTTTTTTCCCTTCTTTTTTTTTGGGGAAAAATTTTTTTTTAAAAAAAAAAAAAAATTTTAATTTTTAAAAAAAAAAAATTTTTTTAACTTTTCTTTCTTTTTTTTTAAAATTTTTTTTTTTTTGGGGGGGGTTTTTTTTTAAAAATTTTTATTAAAAATTAAAAAAAATTTTTTTAAAATTTTTTTTTAAAAAAAAAATTTTTTAAAATTTTATAAAAATTTTAAAAAAATTTTTTTAAAAAATTTTTTTTTTCCCTAAATTTTTAAACCCAATGGGTTTTTTAAAAAAAAAACCCCTTTTCAATTAAAAGAAAATTTTTTTTAAAAATTTTTTAGGATTTTAAAAAAAATTTTTTTTTTAAAACAATTTTTTTTTGGTTTAAAAAACCAAAAAGGGTTTTTTTTTTAAAAAATTTTTTAAAAAATTTTAAAATTTTTAAAACCCTTTTTTTTTTTTTTTTCAAATTTTCCCCCCCAAAAAGGAAAAATTAAATTTTTTTTTTTTAATTTTTTAAAAAAAAATTTTTAAACCCTTTTAAAAAAAAATAAAACCAAAAAAAAATTTTTTTTTTAAAAAAGGAAAAAAAAAATTTTCCCCAAAAAAAAATTTTTTAAAAAAAAAAATTTTTTCCCTTTTTTTAAAATTTTAAAAAATTTAAAATTTTTTAAAAAAAAATTTTTTAAAAAAAACCCCCCAAAAAATTTTTTTTAAATTTTTCCCCCCCTTTTTTTTTTTTTTTTAAAAAAATATTTTTAAAAGGGCTTTTTAAAAAAAACTTTTTATTTTTTTAAACCCAAAAAATTTTTAAAAATTTTTAAAAAAAAAATTTAAAAATTTTTTTTTTTTAAAATTTTTTTCCCCAAAAAAAATTTTTTTTCCCCCCCAAAAAAAATTTTTTAAAAAAAAAAAAATTTTTTTTAAAACAAAAAAAATTTTTTTTTTCCCTTTTTCCCTTTTTGGGTTTTTTTTTAAATTTTTTTTTTTTCTTAAAAAATTTTTAAATTTTTAAAAAAAAAATTTTTTTTTTTTCCCCCCTTTTTAAAAAGGGGGGTTTTAAAAAATTAAAAGGGGGGTTTTTTTTTTTTTAAAAGAAAACCTTTTAAAAAAAACCCCCTTTCGGGGAAAAAACTAATTTTTTCCTTTAAAAAAAAAAATTTTTTTAACCCCGGGTTTTTTAAAGGAAAAGGGTTTTTTTTTTTTTGGAAATTTTTTTTGGAAATTTTTTTTATTAAATTTTTTTGGTTTTTTTTAAAAAAATTTTTTTTTTAAAAATTTTAAAAAAATTAAAAAAATTTAAAATTGGGAAGGCCCAAAAAATTTTTTTTAATTTAAAAAAAAAAATTTAAAAATTGGTTTTTTAAAAAATTTTTTTTTTTTTTTAAAAAATTTTTTGGGGGGGGGGGGTTTTAAAAAAAAAATAAAAAAAAACAAAGGGAGGTGGAAAAAAAAAAAATAATTTGATAAAAAAAAATTTTTTTTTTAAAAAAAAATTTTTTTTTAAAAAAAAAAAAATTAATTATTAAAAACTTATTTTTTTTTAAAAAAAATTTTTTTTTTTTTTTTTTTTTTAAAAAATTTAAAAATTTTTTTTTTATTGGGTTTTTTTTTCCGAAAAAGAAAAAAGGGGGGGGGGGGAAAAAAAAGGGGTTTTTCCCTTTTTTTTTTAAAAATTTTTTTCAAAATTTTTTTAAAAAAATTTTTTTTTTTTTAAAAAAAAAAAAAGGGGGTTTTTTTAAACCCCTTTTTTTTTTTCCCTTTTTAAAACTTTCCCTTTTTGTTTTTTTTTTTTTTTAAAATTTTTTATTAAACGTTTTTACAAAAAAATTTTTTTTTTTTTTTTTAAAAAAAAAAAAAAATTTTTTTTTTTTAAAAAATTTTAAAAGGGAAAAACCCCCTTTTTTTTTTTAAAAAAAATTTTTAAAAAAGGGAAAATTTTAAAAAATTTTGTTATTAAAAAACTTTTTTTTAAAAAAATTTTTTTTTCCCCCCCCTTTTTTTTAAATTTTTTTCCCCCTTTTTTTTTTTACTTTTTATTTTAATTTAAAAAAATTTTTAAAAAAAAAAAACCCCCCCCCAAAAAATTCCCAAAAGGGGGGGTTTTTTTTTAAAAATTTTTTTTTACTTTTTTTTGGGGGGGAAAAAAAAATTTTTTTAAAATTTTCGGGCCCCCTTAAATTTTTTTTTAAACCCCCTTTTTTAAAACCCTTTTAAATTTCCTTTTTTATTTCCCAAAAAAAAACCCCAAAAAACCCCCCCCTTTTTTTTTTCCCCCCTTTTTTCCCCTTTAAAAATCCCCCTTTTTTTCCCTTTTTTTTAAAATTTTTTTTTTTTCCTTTTCCCCTTTTTTAAAAATTTTTTTTTCCCCCCAAAATTTTTAAAAATTTTTTTTTTTTTTTAAAAAAAATTTTTAATTTTTTTTAAAATTTTTTTTTTTAAAAAAAACCAAAAAATATTTTCAAAAAATTTTTTTTTAAAAATTTTTTCCCCTTTTTTTTTTTTTTTAAATTTTTTTTCTTCCCCCCTTTTTTAAATTTTTTTAAAAAATTTTTTTTGGTTTTAAAAATTTTCTTTTTTTTTTTAATTTTTGGGTTTTTAAAATTTTTCTTTTCTTTAATTTATTTTTTTTAAAAAAAAATTTTTTTTAAAAATTTTTTAAACCCCCCAAAAATTTTTTTTTTTTTTATTTTTCCCCAAAATTTTTTAATTTTTTTCTTTCCCTTTTTTAAAAAATTTTTTTTTTTTAAAAAATTTTTAAAAATTTTTTTTTCCCCAAAAAAATTTTTTCCCCCTTTTTTTTTTTTTTAAAAAATTTTTTTTAAAATTTTTTTTTTTGTTTTTTTTAATTTTTAAAAAATTTTTTTTTTTTTTTTTTCCCAAAAATTTTTTTAAAATTTTTTAAAATTTTAAAATTTTTAAAAAAAAACCTTTTTTAAAAAACCCTTTTTTTTTTTTTTTTTTAAAACCCCCTTTTTTTTAAAAAAAAAAAATTTTCCCCCCCCCTTTTTTTTCCCCCCCAAAAAAAACCCCCCCTTTTTTTATTTTTCCCTTTTTTTTTTTTAAAACCCCCTTTTTAATTTTTTTTTTTTTTTTTTTTTTTTTTTTTTTTTTAACATTTTTTTTTTTTTTTTTTTTTTTTTTTTAAAAATTTTTTTAATTTTTTTTTTTTAAAGTAAAATTATTGTAAAAAAACAATGAAAATATAAAAAAAAGCATAAAGTAATTTTTAAAAAAATTAAAAATTTTTTTTTTTTCTTTTTTGGGGGGTTTTTTAAAAAATTTTTTTTTTGGGGTTTTTTTTTCCTTTTCCCCCAAAAATTTTAAAAACCCCCCTTTTTTTTTTAAAAAATTTTTTTCCCCCAATTTTTTTTTCCCCCCCCCCCCCCTTTTTTTTAAATTTTTTTTTTTTTTTTTTCCCCCTTTTTTAAACCCCAAAACTTTCCCCAAATGGGAAAAAGGGTTTTTAAAATTTTTTTTTTCAAACCTTCCCCAATGGGGGCCCCCCCCCCCAAAACCTTTGTTTTTTTTTTTAAATTTTTTAAAAAAAAAAATTTTTTTATTATTTTTTTATAAAATTTTTTAAAAAAAAAAAAAAATTTTTTTAAAAATTTTTTTTTTTTCCCCCAAAATTTTTTGGGTTTTTTTAAAAAACCCCCAAAAATTTTTTTTTTATGAAAAATTTTTTTTAAAAAAACCCAAAAAATTTTTTTAAATTTTTTTATTTTTTTTCCCCCCTTTTTAAATTTTTTTTTTTTTCCCCCCCCCCTTTTTTAAAAAAAACCCCCCCCTTTTTTTTTCCCCGACTTTTTTTTTCCTTTTAAAAAAAAAAAAATTTTTCCCCCTTTTTAAAAAAAAAAATTTTTTTTTTTTTTCTTTTTTTTTTTTTATCTTATTAATTTTTTTTTTTTTTTTAAAAACCCCCCCCAAATTTTTTTTTTTTCCCCAAAAATTTTTTTCCCCCCCCTTGGGTTTTTCCCCCCAAAAAAACCCCCCTTTTTTTTCCCCTGAACAACCCCCACCTTTTTAATTTTCCCTTTTTTTTTTTTTTTTTTTTTTCCCCCCCCCCTTTTTTTCCTTTTTTTTGGGCCCCAAAAATTTTTCCCCCCAAATTGGGGCCCCAAAATTTTTTTTTTTTTTAAAAACTTTTTTTTTTAAAATTTTTTAAAACCCCGGGCCTTTTTTAAAAATTTTTTTTTTGGGGGGGGAAAAAATTTTGGAAAATGGCCCCAAAAAAAAAAAAGTTTTAAAAAAAATTTTTTAAAGGGTTTTTTATAAAAAATAAAAAAAATTGGAGTTGTATTTATACCTGAGATCTATAGCCCCAAAATCATAGAAAATGGGGAATTTGTTTGATTTTTTTACATTTTGGGGGTTTAAAACTAAATTTTACATAGAGCACGGGCCCTTCCCCCAAAAATTTTTTTTAGGGTTCAGTTTAAAACTAATCAAAAGGTTTCAAATTCATAAAAAAATTTTGTGGGGCAGAAGTGTGCTCATCCCTTTAAAAAAAGAACTTTTTCCACAAAAACCCAAAATTTCCTCAGTTTTAACCCTTTTGCCCCTTGTAAATTATATGGTTATAGATTTTTTAAATATTACACATTTTTCACAAAAAAGTTTTATATTACAAATTTTTTAGTTGTTCACTAACCTTTGGGTTGTATAGGTCCACTTTTTAAATTTTTTTTGGGGGGGGGGGGGGGGGCATTTTACTTTAATTAGTTGATCCCCAACTGGGGAGGTAAACAAATATTTTCGGACTTTTTTTAAAGGGCATGCATATAAAATTTATGTATCATGTATCACAAAAGAAAAAAATTACATTAAAAAAAATTTTGAGCTACAAAAATTTTTAAAAAAAAAAATTTTGGGTTTGTTTACAAATACTTTAAATTTTTAAAGTCATATTCGCTATTGACGTATTGTTATTGTTTGGCATTGCTCAGTAAAATGGACAACACAAAAAACGCACGTACATGTATAATTTAACACTTTTTAAATTTTACATCTTCATCCTTAATTAAAACCATGGCTTTTCCTTAAACCCTGTTTTTTACATTGATATATCAGCCTATTCGAACTACAATCAGGAAGATTTTGTCTCAGCAGGTTTAGAATGAAAGTAAAGTTTTCACTAAAAACCAGAAACAAAATAAAACGTTTTAAGAAATAAAATAGACACATTAATTTTTTTCTTTTTTAAATTAAAAACTTTATACTGGTTAATGTTACTTTGGGGAAAATTTTTCAAGGAAAGCAAATCCTCTTTTTTCAGGCATTATTAGAGCTTGAAAGGGCCTAGGGAAATTTGGGGGTGGGGGTTGGAGGGGGCGAACCCACAAAAAATTCCAAGGGCTAGCAGGAATAAAGAAAGTAAACGTCAATATTGTTTAGGGGATAAACCGCAAATTTTTTAATATTTATCAAACTTTCAGTGTTTTGGAATAGTAAAAGGCATAAAACACCCTAGTTAGAAAAAAAATGGTCTTTAAATAAAATTTTTTTCCCCTTTTTTTAAAATTTATGAATTAAAACCCCTTTCCCCCCCCGGCGGTACAACCACAAATTAAAAACCAAAAACCCTTTTTCCCTTTCCTTTTTTTTTTGGGGGGGGGGGGGTTTCTTGGCCCCCACAACCTTTAATTTATTGTTAAAAATTTAAAACCCTTTTGGAAAATTCCAAAAAAAAAATTAAATTTTCCCCCTTAAAAATTTTTGGGCCTTAAATTCCCCTGAGATATTGCATTTAAATTTTTTTTATCTATTTTTTAGTATTTAAAAGGGGGGGGGGTTTTAAATTGGAGAGAGGGGTTTTAGTATCTAGCTGCCATGTGAGAAATAAAATGCAAATTTTTTTTACAGTACTACTTTAAATT
>NW_026919013.1:0-15582 GCF_032062105.1 Saccostrea cuccullata | reverse complement strand
GCCCCCGGAAATTTAATTCAAAAACAATTTTTTTTTATTTCTTCTTGAAAATATTCATATTTTTATATCAATATAACTATATGTTTATTTTTTATTCACAATACTACATTGACATGATTAAATGATTAAATATATTGTTTGGTGATACGAAAATTATAAAATATTTCATTAATAAAACTTAAAGCAAGAAAATCTAATGAATAAAAGAAATTGCCTTCAATTATGTTAAAAAAATCTTAATACAATTCAAATCTGTGTAAAATTAAGGAGGTTTAACACTTTATATGTTAAAAAGTCGAAAAAATATAACACAATATACAAAGTTATAACACAACAAGTGTAGAGCCATTACGCTTATGTATATACCGGCGTTGGGAAGATGATTTACCCATATTTAAGTTATATTTTCTTATATGATTGGTAGTTGCATGTCAACATGATTAGCTTGCATGTTGACATAATTATGTTGCATGTCTACATAATTATCTTGCATGTTAACATAATTTATTTTGAATGGGGGGGGATATGCCACCATACATTTTGTTTCTACAGAGTCTTAAAATATTGTTACAATGTTAATTTTAATGGATATACATTAAGGAAATGTAAAGAACGAGGAAAATTAAAATCCACAATCTAAGCATATATGCAAATTTTTGTTTAATAGTTTTATAATAAGTTTTATAAGCGTTACATGCTTATCAAAAAGAGCATATGAAGATATTGCATATTCTTATCATGATATGTTTATCGTTGTGATGGGGTTCGGTATTCCCCGTAGTTTGTTGTTAGTAAATAAACGATATATCTACGTCATTTAAAAGGAATTTCAAATATCATCAATATCGAAATCTCTATTGATTTTGCTGTGGAAAGTGTGGTTGGGTTTTCTTATCGAACAATTTGCAGAATTTATACAACGAGTTACGATGGGTTCTAAATAATTCAATGGAATCTGACAAATTATTATTTAATTTTCTGCATCTTCGTTTTTTATACCTTTCCTTTCTTCCTGGGGTAAATTTTGGAAAGAAAATATAAGAATGTATTTTAAAAAGTATTTGTTATCGATTTTTTTTTTCATTTACCATGTTTCCAATGTACTTAATGATCAATTTGCGTATAAATTTAAAACACGTGAAAAATATGTTAGTGAAAAAAGTTTTGAATTATTCTGTAGGGTTTTGGTCTAAGGAAAGTAAATCAGGTTAAAAAAGAATTTAGCAGAAAGACCAGCTTTTAATTACTAACCCTCAAGTCTTGTCAAAATGTGAAATTTTACCATTCACTAAAATACATAAACATTGAAACTATTATTTCAGTTTAAAACTTATCTGATTACATATATGGTTTTACCTTGAGATAGCAATTTCGGTATCGTGTCTTGGAATTCATAACCAGATAAAATAAACATATTGATTTTAGAAAATGTAAATGTGGGACGTTTTTGTTCTGAGATGTTGTAACAGTGTAACTGATAATAGAAAGAAATAAATCACCTCACTTGTAGATAGTATAGGGGTAGTGGCATTTTTTTTGTCCCAATATGAAACAGGAAGTAGATAAAATTATTAACTGACCCCTCATTCGTTATGTAAACCATAATTCTTTGTTGAGACTGTAGTGTTTATACTTAAAACAAAGGTATAAAAATGAAAATGATAAAAGAAAAATGATCCTTGCCGCTCATTATAATAAAACATATGCACAGTATTCTATATTTGAGTATTGTCTACTTTTGTGCCAAGTTATATTAAAATTGGATTAAAAATTTAGGAGGAGTAGCATTTTGAAAGCATTTCACAGAAATTTCTTTTTTTTGTAACCAAGGCAACACCGTTCAATAAATCGAAAACCGATACAAAAAATTATGTAAATTGGTGTTGTCTACTTGGCTGTTCCAAATTGTATTGAAATCGGACCAATACTGTAGGAGGAGTAGCATTTTAAAAGAATTTTACATTCTTTTAAGTAACCATGGCATCACATTTTATCGAAATCAAAAAACGATGCACAGAAATATGTATCTAAGTGTACACAAATTGTGTGCCAAGTTAAATTAAACCTGTCCAAAACTGTTGGAGGAGTAGCTTTTTGACAGAATTTCACAACATTTTCTATTTTTAGTAACCATGGTAACACATATACACTAGACTCTGGTGATTCAGTCCCCCCAGGAGCTATTTCTTGGCAAGTTAAAACAGGCCTGGGACCAGAGGATTTTACAAACATTGCCTCTTTTTCTCCCCCTGGATGGGGTGGTTCCAATACCTTTACAGACTTTGCAGTGGATTATAAGAATCGGTCGGAATTGTTCAATGTTACAGCTAATGGAGCTAATTCTTATGTTGTTGTGATGAGAGTAAATGAGGTGGTGTGTTCAGATGAGAATCACTACAGATGTTCTGTTTTATTTATGAACGCTGGTTCCGGTCCTGTAACTAAGACAAAAGAAACATCTCTCACAACTAGAAGTAAGAATTTTAAGTTTTCCTTAAGTTTTCTTATTTAAATATGTTCAAAATGTGTCACAGAAAAGTGTTATATGTATGTAGTTAAATTAAAGTTCTTAATCATGGTGTCCCGATAGGGCCATTGAAAAAGTGTTCTAGCGCGTTAGAAACAACAGGCAAACGCGTTAATGACAATGCGCTAGGAGGTCTTGTAACAAAGACAAAAGAAACATCTCTCACAGCTAGAGATATGTATTTCTATAGGTAGAATACTGATATATTATATATAAATATTGCATTCCTTGAGTGTAACGTTGAAAATTTTCACCCCAAGAAAACCATTGTCAACCGAGGCACAGTCGAGGTTGACAATGGTTTTCAAGGGGTAAAAATTTTCTATGTTACATTCGACTTCATGCAATTTTTATTATATTATACTGAATGTGTTATACAAAAACATAAAACAGCGAACCATGCGCGCATAAATTCTGCGCAGTCGGGTTATTTTTTTTTATACCATCCGTCGTTAGGCAACGTTGACTGTTGCTACGCTGGAGGGCGTGGTTTCATTATTCAGGGGGTAATAATATTTCTTGACAAATGTTTCTCGACCAATCAGATTCAACTAATTCAGATGAAAGTATATTATTATGTAATATGTATGCTTATTATAAAAAAATTCATGTATTGAGTCTTAATTTTACAAACCACTAAAACTTTCTTGGGTGAAAATAAAATTAAATGACAACTGTTAAAACATATCTGTAAATCTTTACAGCACCTGCTGAGCAACCTTATGACATTCCAGTTCCTGTCCCAGACAATATAGAGGAGAACATGGTAGTGACTTTGTCCTGTACAGCCAATGTTGGAAAACCTCCAGGACAATTAAGGTGGTGGCGCTACAGGAATGGTATAACAGCTCCCCAGGAAATGACAGGAGTGTCTACTAGCACGCCACCGGTACAGGAAGGCGTATGCGTGTACAACGTTACCAGCACGATAACATACAGGATGACGAAGGATGATGATCAGTCGGTGTGGAGATGTTTCGTGGAAAATGAACTGTTAACAATGCCAGACCGAGACAAACCTAACCAAGAATCCAAAAGGGTCAATATATTCTGTAAGTTTATCTTTGTGTTCATGTCATGTGTAACTAGCACTGATAGGTCATAAGCAGACATGAACATTTATATACTAATACAATGTGTAAAAGCACATAAAATAATAAAATACTGTATACAAGAAAATTTCGCCTCTGTTTTATTTTCGCCCCTTTCATTATAGACACAAGTGGGCAAATTTACTACAGGATGACAGTATAATTTCTTAACCGGAACTGTTACTGGACGTATTTAAACCGGACAAAAGTAATAGGGTCAAAATAACATGGGGCGAAAATACATGTACTTCTACCCCCTGCATTCAGTAGCTTACATAAAACAAAACGTATGCAACGAAGCGTTTTTCTTATTAATGTAAATTATAATTTACCGTTACAAACATCAAGTTCTTTTGTGTGTTTAAGTTCAGAGTTACTAGAACTAGGTAGTTGCACGGATCACTGGTGTTAACTCTCAGTATTTTTCTATAATTATAGTTAAGGTCAATGTTCCCATCATAAGGAAGCTTCCAGACACTGGTGATGACTCTCAGTATTCTGTTGGCTCCTCTGTTACCTTGACCTGTCAAGCTGATGGTAATCCAACTCCTGGGATCCACACAAATAAGACTGTTAACAGATATCAATGGACGTTCAAAGCCAGTCCCAATGACAATGTTACAGAACTATCATCCATTAATGGAACATTGACTCTGACCAATCTTCAGGAAACTGATAGAGGGACTTATACTTGTACTGCATTCAATGGATTCAATGGAAAATGTTTCAATGCATCTAGAGACCAAATTTTACAAATTGGTAAGGGATTGTTTCATTTACACTGTTATCCTTTGAAATAATGGTTGATGTCCAAAAAGTCTCATGTTCAAAGAGTAACATTATTTTGTCTCATTTGTACTATTGCTATCTTTAAGAATACATTGGGTTTTATCAATTGTTTATAATAAATATTTAAGAGTTTGCATAAAATTTTAGAGCTTTGTTAGAAACTCAAAGATTTAAACTTACGTTGCTTCGAGAAATCACCTGTATCCCGTCAAACCTGGGTTTAATGATTTTTTAATTTATTATCTAAGGACTTCTTTTCGTTTCCATGTGTATAGTGAAAACTACAACTACCACTACCCCACGCACTACGCATATTATCGGTACAATTGGATCTTCTGAAACATTCACAACACAGGAACGAAGCGGTAATATTTTAGTATGCATGCATTTTTACATATAAAAGAATTTATAATTAATTTTAAAAATGCATCATAGTTATCATCGACAATGTTTTAATGAACCACCGAGAGAATTTATCCCTATGAACCTTTCAGCTGTGATTCCTCTTAACTTGCATTGTAACTTTTGCTTAACAATTGATGTAAATCAAAAGAAACAGAAAAATACAAAATTTAAAAAATAAAAAATATATTAAGTTCTTTCGAAGTTTTTGTATAGTTAGACAGATTTAAATAATAGATAAATAATAATACCTTTCTATTATTTCATTTGATATTCGTTCAAGACCAAGTGGGTTCAAGAAAATCTGAGTTGTTAGAGTTTACAGTAGTGCTTTTGAAAAACGGTTTTGTTTTGCACAGTCTTATGTTTCTCTTGCAACAACCTTTATTGATCAATTAACTATGATTTATTCTATACCATCCTTTGCCATGATTACATACTTTACAAATTCTTAAGAGGTACAACAAACAAACAAACAATGATTTATAGTTCTGTATTATACTCAAATGCATACCAAGATACTTGTACTTCTTGTAATTTTGTATGAAGTAAGCAAGTTAAATTTTTTTGAACGTTTTATAATCGCACTAATTTTTTGAGTATATATATTTATTTCATTAATTTTTTTGGAGGGGGGTGGTGGTATTCTATTGTCGTATTCTACGTGTCTAGAGTCCGAAAAATTTACTAAAATTTTTATATAATTTAAAATTTAAAAAATGAAAATACAAATGCTTTCTACGATAAAACACGGTTATTATAGTTATTTAACGTATTGATAGTACTTTTGTCTACGTAAAATGATTTCTGGAATACAATAGAGCAATTTTTAATAGACCATTGCATATTAAGATTTTTATACCCTATCGCAATAGAATTGGAGGGGATATAGTTACGCAATCCTTGCGTTTTACGTAACGTATAAGTGACGTAATTGGCATTGAGTTTGATATCAAATGCTGTCTTGTCGTGTTTGAGATCTTATAACTCAAGTCCGCAAACATTACATCGCTATCTAAATATATTATTCATAAAGATATCTTGGATTTTTAGCTTTAATATTGAATTTGAACCTTTTTTTCAAATTTCATATTTACTGGTTGAAATTTTTACAAAATCTTGTAAAGTTATTATATCATTCATGATTGGTATTTTCTGTTTAGGATTCCATACACCACAATCACAATTAGATATTATCGCTGGCGGGACAATTGGAGGAGTTGTTTTAGTTGTACTTGTTGCCCTCTTTATCTTCAATAGAAGATACCAAATTTTATGTATTGGTAAGTATTTAGTTAAAGTTATGAGTAATTATGATTTTTTTTAATTCTTTTAAATCAGTCAATCATTTTAGAATAATGCTTGGAAAATATTACTTTCAGAAAGAAAACAAAATTCAAGGTGAGAACGTTAACATAACATGGAATATTCAGTCAAAACTGTTTTTACTACTATACACTATAGATTCCAGACAAGGAGAAATAAATTTTAATTTCGAACTAGGTTTTAAGCTCAAGTATTAGTAATGGTCCCTTTTAAAGGATGCTAAATGTTTATATGAATCTCAAAATACAAGTTTGACACCTGAGGCCAATTCTACGAACTTCATAATAATGTCTTGATCTATCAAAAATTTGATTTTGCAAATAATTTCAATATAAGTTACAAGATATCAAACATAATCAGGTGTATTTTCCTTGCTTTGAATAAGATATTTTAATGATCTATTAACGAAAGAAATAAACCTACTTTTCTAAAAGATAAATAGGAAAATTTAATAGATAAAACACGTGAAAAAATTAAACTAATAAACACAGTCTTTTAAAAAAAAATTTATATGTAAATCGTAATCCTTTTTACTATTCATAAAATCAAATGCAACTAAAGGAGACCTCGGATCCATTACTTTTTAGGAATTGAGGCCTACTCCTTCTTATACATAAACCTTTACGCCAAAGCATAAAACTGAGAACACGGAATTAAGTGATTGAATAGCATTTGCAATCCAAATGACAAGATAAGGCATTGTAAAATAAAGGTTTTCAGTAAAACAATTTCATATTAATCATAATATGGCATTCATTTGTTTGTATTCTTCATAAATTTAATTTTAATGTGATCGATTATATTTATTTCACAGTAACAGAAAAATGGAAGAGTTAAACACTATCTCTGACACACAAAGTAAGAATTAAATCACTTTAAATTATTTTTTTTTATTTTTTAAATTTTGAAAAAATTGTTTAATGAAAGTTTTCTGATTTTATAGGGCTTGAAACAGAGAGGAGGTAACGTATGCTTTATCATCAGAAAAAAATAAAGTAATACTTGTAAACAAAGTCTCAAAAGCACTGTGAATAGAAGGTTGACATCAATATGCATTGTGATATTTAAGAAACTATTACAAAAAGTATATTCAAAACAACCAAGAAACTATTCACAGAGGATGGCAATAATAGGATTAGAGGTACATGTAAACACGTAGTTAAAGTGGTAATTTTGAAGTCAAAAGCTGAAATGTCAGAATGAGCTAGACCTATATTTTTTCTGAAGAAAAGGACACAATATTTTTAAATAAGCTTATTCAAACCCACTGGCAGATCAAGTTAAATTTCTGTTTTTGAAAACATTTTCATTGTCAATGTAACGAGCCGTCACAGTTTTACTAAATAACACTATAGAATGATTATAAAATCACATCGAAACAAATAATTCTTGTGCTACGATTGTATGCATGCATCTCCTTGTTTTTTACCTTGTAAAATATGATTTTATCATTTAACGAAAGGTTATTAATTGACACGTAAATGATGACTATTCATAAACGTTATATAATTTTATTCATTAAGAGCTCAATATGAAGAGCTGACACAGATTCGTCGGGATCAGGAAAACGGATATGACGTTATTAGACCGTCAAATAGTAAGGAAATTCTGTAAAACATATAAATATATCGAGAAAATATTTTCTTTTTCAAAAGACACATTGACATTCTATTTACAAGTATCTATAATCATGAAATTTAATCTATTTTACGCCTCTCTTCTTTCTTCAGATAATGGATCAAACGGGTAAGAATTTTTTGAAAAAAATATGTTTGGTGATGATTTGGAATAAAACATAAACGAAAATGAAATTGAAATGGCAACCTTTAAAATGCAGTTATTTTATCTGGATTATTCAGTACAACATATGAAGAACTGAAAGACAGGAAAGAAGAACACGGATATGAAAAACTTTCAGACCCTACAAGTATGTTTAATTTTTAACGTATCAAACAAGGATAAAGAAATAAACTACATTACCGTTACAAAGTCATGAATCTGCATGGATTTGGACTCAAAAAGAGTTTACAAGAGGCCTGTTCAGCAGGTCTAAGGTTCGCGAGCGCTCGCCAAAATTCCTTATACCTCCAATAGAAATTCTGCGAGCGCTCGCGAACGTTCGCTCTGCTGAACAGGCCTCTGATTTAAGGAACAAGTGTAAATCATACCAATTTTCAATTTCTTTGTATTTTGATCGACATGCATTTCTGCATTTCTTCATTCATTTCTGGTTCTCCTCTCTTTGAAAGGTAAAGTTAAGCTTTTTTCCTCCTGAAATTGTTGAGAGTGTTCAGAACTTTGACGCCATTTTTGTTTTGTTTCTCCGTGAAAGCATAAAATATTATGCTTTATTCATATTAGTGTAATTTTGGAGGTAAATCTCGATATAGATCTTCTTAAAGACTTAAAAATAATGACGTTTCATCCATTTTTATTTTTAAAAAAGGAAATGATAATTTATTTTTAAATCAATTGAATAATTATCTGATATGGAAACTGCTTCTTTTTTCTTCAGCTAAAAGATACTTTTGTATAGAAGCTAAAATTTATTAATCATAATTATGGAGTTTATAAATAATTCAAACATTACATATTTTAAACAAGATACGGAATATTGATTTGGATAAAAAATCCGTATAAGTCGACAATGTACAAAGTTCTCATATATTTTAAGAAACTAAACATGAAAACATTCTTGGTTAAATACTTTACAAATTAAGGCTTCAATTGTTTTCTCGGGACCATCAATAATGAACAAAATACATAATTTATGGATTCTCAGAAAAAGATTGTATTTCACTGAAGATTAATTAAAACAATGAAATGAATCTTTGCATTTTATAAAATAGAACTATAAGACAGTCTTTTCTCCTTCTGAGATGTCACTGCATATATCTGTTTTTATTTTCAAAAAGGCGCCATACCTAAAGCATATCACAAAGCTCAAAAGAATAGCATTAATTTTGTGTTGTTCTACCTTCCACAGCTATGGCAAACTACGAAAAACTACAAAATAAGACTGGTCACGTAAAACAAACTTTTGAACCATCAAGAACACAAAGTAATAGACAACCTCAGCATTTTGGACAAGATTACCTTACACCAATTGGATACAGAAGATAAAAGCCAGTTATCAGTTAACTTGCTGTGTGCAGACGCTTTACTATAGCGACTTCTCCATCAGAAAGCACCACCAAATATTCTATTGATATCTATTCCTCAGTCAAGAAGGATAACTCTTCAATTTCTTATTTATTTCAAAAAGTTTCAAAATAAAACTTTAAATAAAATCTATTCATGCAGCAATTTTCATTTAATGAATCTCAATGTGTCTCAAGGTTCTTTGAAGTTTTAGAATCAGTCTTGGAAAAACTTGACATTTGTACCCCATAGACGTGTTTAAGAAATTACACATTGAAAGAAATCACATTTCCTTTTATCTAGCTTAAAATATTAAAGATTATTGGCGCGTTATGAACTTCGAAGTGATTAGTGGACTTTCGTATCTTACCATATATGTAAGTATGTTTGTTTAGAATGTACAGTTTATGTTACCGCAAGTTTCGTTTCTTACCATACATGTAAGTATGGTTGTTTATAATGTACAGTATATGTTACCGCAGGTCTGTTTTGAATAATATAGAAAGTATGAAAGTCATGTCGTGTATATTAGGGTAAGTTTCGTATTTTATAGTAAATATGGTTGTTTATAACATATATAACGCTTATGATTGTATGTATGTTAGTATGATTGACTGTTGTAAATTTTATACTATGAACATGAACGTCTGCTGTGTGTTACCATCAATTATATCTTACTGTATGTAAGAACGATGTTGTAAATGATATGACAGAATCTGCTGTATATGTTATCTTAAGCACGAACCTCTGCTGTGTTGTCACCTTGAGAATGTATATACGGTATCGAAGGTATGAAAGGTCGGCTGCATAGAAGACAAATAATTATGTCATTAAACACTAGAAAACGTTTAAAATAAAAATTCGTATTAAATTTTTATTTTTTCCGTTGAATTATTCATATAGCTAATTTTTTGTTCAATGTTTTACTGACCTAATTTTGAAACAAAAATAGGTCATTCTATAAATATTGTTTGGCTAGTAATTGAAGTACGTTTAATGAATTATTTTCATTTGGGTCATCAACATCCTTGAAATTGCTATACAAAGTGCTTTTACTCGTTGATTAAGATGTCACATTCAATTTACACATTTTACAAAAAAAAAACAAAAATACGCAGGAATATTATGACCTGAAGGCAAACGTAAGAGACAGGTGCCGCCACCAATGGTGACCTACGGACAACAACAGCAGACAGGACAACAAACTTACAGACCTCCTCCAAGTTACGGACAACAACAGCAATACGGACAAGGTTACGGACAACCAAAAGGCTATGGTTCACCTGTTGAATTTTCTCAGGGTTCCACAGAAAAAAGTCAAACAAAGTAAATAAGACTTTGAGAAAACAATAACTTTTCGAAGTTGATATCCAAGAGATACTTGAGTTTTTGATTGACAATATCTATGTGGTTTTTGGAGACCGGGTACTCCAACAATCTATTGGAATACCCATGGGTACCAATGGGGCTCCGTTATTAGCACACCTATTTTTATATTCATATGAAGCAGAATTTATTTGTGTAAAATCTTATGCGTGAAAAGAAGAAAAAACACTTGCTGTGGCCTTCAACTCGACATTTAGACATAACGACGACGTATTGTCAATTAGCAATGGTAATTTCCATTCCTACATCAATATGATGTATCCTGGTGAGCTTGAGATAAAAGATACCACTGATTCTGACTCATCTGCTTCATACTTGGATATTGTACTTGGAAAAAGACGTTAATGGTAATCTAACAACCAAGCTATTTGATAAACGCGATGACCTGCATACGGAGTATATATATCTCAGTTGATTCGATACGCAAGAGCATGCTCTACGTATAAACAATTTTTAAAACGAGGTCGATTATTGACAAGCAAGTTGATGAAACAAGAATATCAGCAGTCTCGTTGAAAGTCATCATTTCGTAACTTCTATGGTCGATACAATGACCTCGTCAGCGAAAACAATTTATAATTGATTCAAATGCTGACTGACGTTTTTGATACATACGAGGGTTGTCCCAAAAAGTTGTAAACATAGTTTATTTTTTCTTTGCTAAATCAAATTTCTTTTCTCGTAATAGCAAAAAGTAACATTTTATGATCATGCATGCCAAGTTTCATGACGATACCACATTTAATACTTAAACTATGACAAAATTAAAAAACCATGTAAGTGTACATCGGCGCACGAAAGCAAGCGTAATTTACGTCTCTCATTACGTAATGATACCTTTTTTCTCTTCACATGAGGCTATTAACGGTCTTCATATAAATCGTCCCAATATAATTAATTTGAAAGATATATATTTGAAAATTCACAATTATAAAGAAAATTGATTGTATTATGTCCAAATTTGGTTTGAATTGATTGCGTGTTGAAAAAGTTACTGACATTGTCTACGACTTTTTTGGACAACCCTCGTATGTACCAATTGTTAGTCCATTATTTATACACTGAATTGACGACGGATTTTCCCGTTATTTCCCGATCATGATAAGGAGTAAACGGCGAGTGTGACCGGTTAGCAGGGGATGCTCACTCCCCCATGGCACCTGATCCCAACTCTGATGTTATGGAGGTCCTTGTTTGCTCTGCTTCTATTTTGTATTGTTTTATGGACTTTGAGATTGAATATTGTTCGTTATATCCATATATCCTTCTATCAGCCAATCAACTTCATTATCAGTGAAGCAAGCTAGAAATAGAAGTGACAGTGTTCATGGACTAGATAATCCATTCGAAGTACATGCATACTCAACTGAAGAAACACATGCAGCAAGTCCTATGGAACTTTTTCTGAAACACCTTTCATGACATTTTAAGTTAAACAAAATTGTACAATTAACACAATTTTTGATAAAAGTATTGCAGGATTATTTTCAAGAATAAAGAAATGCAGGTATATGAAGGGCCAGATCTATTAAATTTCAGCACTCGAAACTTAATTGCAAATGGTAAAATGTTTCTTACATTTAATTTTTAATCATTTAAAGTGGGCAATTTTCACCTCAATGGGCGCGATTGTAGTTTAAGGACGAGAAAAGAATTTAAATGATATGTCATGTACATGTAACTTGTAACAATGAAACAGCTATCTCGACAGATTGAATAAGTAACCTCTTTAAAATTAAAAAAATAACTCTGGATAACTCGATCGTTAAAACGAGATAATCATCTTTTTATGTAGTTAAGGAAATACATGTAACTTACTTGCTTAAATAAAGTAATTAACTTGTTATAACGAGATTCAAGTGTACCTACTTCATATAAAACTTTAAAAAATTTCTTTTTTACCTTATTAGAAATTTAAGAAGCCTTTTCCAGCTTTTGTATATAGCTGCCGTAATATTAACACAATCATAAATCTTTTAAATGTAGCCAGGCCTATATCTTGATGAATAAAATTCAATACTGTAAGGTTGAATTCTAAGAAAATTACTTATAGAAGGATAAGGTCTGTTCTCATGATCAGCATTGCATGGATGCATTTTTTTCTTGTCATAGGCACTATTGCAGGAACAGTTTCCACTGCAGCCTCTTTCACAGCCACTATTGGAAACTCTATTAACTTCACATCTACATATACACTAGACTCTGGTGATACGGTCCCTCCAGGAGCTATTTCGTGGCAAGTTAAAACAGGCTCAGGACCTGAAGGATTTTACAAACATAGCCTTTTTTCTCCTCCTGGTTCTAGTGGTTCCAATCCTTTACACAGTTTTCCACAGATTATAAGAATCGTTCTGAATTATTCAATGTTACAGCTAATGGAGCTAATTCTTATGTTGTTATGATGAGAGTAAACGAGGTGGTGTGTTCAGATGAGAAACACTATAGGTGCTCTGTTTTATTTATCAGTACTACATTAGGTCCCATAACTAAGACACAAGAAACATCTCTCACAGCTAGAGGTAAGAATTTTTTTTGTACAATTATAATATTGGAACTTTGGTTAAGTTAATTCGGTTAATTCTAAAATATAAATAAAAATATTTGCATATTAAAATCATGTTATTGATATTTATATATTATGTTCCCCAAACGAAGTTGGGGAACATATTGTTTTTACTCTGTTTCTTATTATTAATATTATCATTTTTCTTCTTGGGAAATCTTTTCCGCTGATCTTGTAAACTACGCATCTGACTAAGGTGAAACCTTTTTAGGGTCAGTAGGCATGTTATGTAGAGTTGCCGAACAAAGGTCATTTTGCGCGCACGTGCTTGCAAGAGCGTGCACGTGCAACACGTTAAATGACCAATATAATAGATATAGCCCTAATTTTTCTATTTTTTTATTAATGACTAAATGAAACATTCATTACTACGAGTGTGGGATAGTGAAATTCCACCGAGGGGCTAAGATTTACAGTCTAGGACGAGGCTTTTCCGAGTCCTAGAACAGAATCTTGGCTCCAAGGAGAAATTTCACTATTCCCACCCGAGTATTTGAATTTTTCTTTTTATCGCATTACTGTAAACCAACTTTTATTCACGACGACTTTATTTAGCGATTTACATGGAGTAAAGTAGTTCGCGACGATTAATTCTAGCGATCAAGCCTTTTTTGAACTGTTTTTAATAGAAAAAGACTTTAAGGACCCGTTCGCGGCGAGAATTATTCGCGATGACGAGGCTCTTACGAACCTTGCAAAAATTTCTCGCGAATAAAAGTTGGTTTACAGTATTTTGTTCAAAAACCTCTCAACGATGTCACCATAAAACTAAAAATATAATCTTTTAATTTTTAAATCTAATTAAGAATCTGAATACACTTTCGGAAAAAAAAGCGTACCTGAAAATGGTTCACACGTAGTGTAAACTAATAAAATTGAATTTCTGTTCATATAGATAAATTAGAAAGATAAAAACTGGGAATAAAAACTTATCTATCCGATAGAGCACAGATTCATTTTAGAAGAATCTTCCCGCAGTCTAAAAATAGTGCCATTTAAAAAGTGAAAATACACCAATATTTTGAATGAAAATAAGTTAATTTAAATAAGTTAAATGACTTTCTAAGCATATGTGGTGTTTGTTAACATTGTTACAATTTTTTTTTATATATAAGACGAAATGTTTACGTTATCGTTCGCGGCGTAGTTATATACACATTGTGAGACAGAAAAATCTCACACTGCTGTCTCACACCGGACAAGTGTGTGCAATCTAACACTGGTGATTATGCACAGAAAACGTTGTCATTAACGCACTTGCCCGTTGTTTCTAAAGTGCTAATACACTTTTGCAATGGCCCTATTGGGACACCATACATAATGCAAAGAGAGTTAAATGTTTAAGTATGAATAGAGAAGAAATGAAATGCGTCTGGTATATATATGACAGTGCAACATGAATAATAGTTTAAGAATTCACAAGTGATAAGTAGTTCAAATGTGTGCATAGAGTGCTTTTAAATTGCATAGTAGATTAAGATATAATTTATTTAAGAAATACGATATCATTTTTAGAGTTTCATTGGGTATGACACTAAGTCGGTCACGTGATCAAAATCTATAACCGGCTTCATGTCATACCCCAGTGAAACTTTAAAATATGATTTTATTTAGTTTATTCCTTATGTTTATATTTTACGTTTTTATTCATGTTATAAAGAAATATAGGCATTATTTAGATTTTGATTTTGAAATGCAAAGTAACGTATCTACGACGTTATGTGACGTCACAGTCGGAACTTTCCAAATTGCTTGTGCAGTTTGCTTTCCATATGCAAGAAAGTCTTATCGTGTGACCAACTGCATGTCATTGAAAATTAAATTTCAATTTCATTATCATTGTTATATAAGGAAAGATTTCAGCAAATGTAAATATACAGTTATTAAGTTAACTTCTATACATTGTAACTCTTATATTTTTAAGTCTCTGTGGAAATTATTCATGAATTCCTTAAGTATGTGTTATTATTTACAGTTAAAGTCAATGTTCCAACAATAAGGAAGTTACCAGACACTGGCGTAGACTCCCAATATTCTGTTGGTTCCTCTGTGACCATGACCTGTCAAGCTGAAGGTAACCCAACCCCAGGAATCCACACAAATAAGACCGTTAACAGGTACCAGTGGACGTTCAAGGCCAGCCCCAATGACAACACCACAGAGTTATCCTCGGTGAACGGGACCCTGACTCTGACCAATCTCCAGGAGACTGACACTGGAACGTACACCTGTACTGCTTTCAATGGATTCAATGGGAAATTCTTCAATGCATCTAATAGCGTAAAGTTACACATTGGTAAGTGTTTGAAAGAAAGGGTAATCTTTTATTTTTGAACTTTTTTTGTGTTACATATATC
>NW_026919012.1:0-15257 GCF_032062105.1 Saccostrea cuccullata | reverse complement strand
TTAAGCGACTATTTAAAGACCATATAAAAACAATCAACGTTCTTTCTCTCTTGGCCTTGGGTAAAAAATATTTACACTTCATAACAATGCACAGTTAAGTGCGGCAAAAGAGTAGAGGTATATTTATAAAAGTACACGTTACTTCAAATAAAATCTAATTTTCCATTAGCCAAGATGGGACTCCGTAGCTGTAACAAGAAAATAAAAGGCATAGGTACAGAAGTTAAAGATTTTAAATAGATTTACTTGTGGAAAACGACCAAAATTAATGGCATACACTTGCATGAATTGCTGTGTTAAAAAATTCACATTTCCGCCAAAAAAAAAAAAAAAAACCTCAAAAAACAAATGCAGCGTTGTCTACAGAGTATAATATACTAATCATTGCAATTGTCTACAAGGACTGTTTCAGAAAAATAAATTTTATAGTCAATTTACTGCAAACGTTATTTGATTTTTCTTTTAGTGCAAGACGTTCACACAGGTTTATATTGAGCACTTACCTTACACACAGACACAAGAGTAACAAACATGCGCTCAATCCCTTTCTCTTCTATTTCTTAAAAGTACAAAAGTTGACATAACTTTTGCTGATATCTCTGATAACCTTTCAAAGTACCTATTATAAAACAATGATAATAAAGGCAGATACTATTTGTTTGCTGTATGCATAACTTGCGCCACATGCGTTTTTTGTCAAATTGAATAAATAACTAAAAAATAAAGTACTGTAAAACTTACAAATTGTATATTCCTCAGGCTACTTTCGTTTTCGAAATAGAAGCTCTTTAAACTTTTTCTACGGTACATCATAGGCAACATTAATATTTTTATGCAGAAAATTTGAATAGGGTGCACCTGTATTTTTTAACTTCAAATTGAGGTTTTTATTCGGTAGTTCTAAATTAACAATATGAACATAATTTCCATCTCCCTATTTTTTTTTATTATAAAAAGAAAAAAGAGAGTAATAATTAGGGAATAACTATCTTCTGATTGTCTCCCGCTTGAAAAGTGGGGAATATTAACTATCTTCTAATTGTCCCCGCTTGAAAAGTGGTGGATATTAATTTGGGTCTGTCCGTCCGTCCGCCCGTCATTCTGTCTGTCTGTAACGCTTTCGTTTCCACACGATATCTCAAGAACCCTTTGAGCTTTCGCAATGTCTTTTTGCATAGCAACTCCCTATGGACTAAAGAAAGTACCCTATTCATTTTGAGGTCAAAAGGTCAATGTCATAAATTCACAAATTCTGTCTGTTATAACACTTTCGTTTCCGTGCGATATCTCGAGAACCCTTGGAGCTTTTGCAATGAAATTTTACATAACAACCCCGTGTGCCTAAGGAAGACCCCTATTGATTTTGAGGTCAAAAGGTCAAAGTTCAAGGTCGAAAATTTATACAGTCTGTCTGTGTGTAACTCTATCCTTTCCGGGCGATATTTCAGGAGGATTTATGAGCTTTTGCAATGTAATTTTATATCCAAACTCCCTAGAACCTCTCGCACCCCACTCAAACTGCCCTGCCCGTTTGTTTTATTAGTATTCAATGTATTACATTTCGCTATTTTTAGCACTGGGGCATGAGGAGAGTTATTACGTATAAAACAGGTTCTCGGCGGAATTTATATTCTTATCACATCTATTAGAACTGTTTAATAAAGGTTAAATTAGACACCAAGTATTGTGTATATTTTTGACAATATCAATCGTGAATATGTACATATATGTGACTTTATGTTTGCATATAATTTTCGTAAAATTCCAACAGTTCCTTGGCTCAGTGGTAAGTCTCCCCCTTCACATGTTAGAGATCCCGGGTTCGATTCCAAACGATCCATTTCCTTTTTTTCCGAGATCCTTTTTTTTACTAAATGATATTATTCAGCATGTGAAATGAAAAATTTATGAGGTCTAGCTTGTACAAACTCATAAAACAGGTCTGGACGATTTCCAAATAAGGAAGTCAAGAGCAATAACCGTCAATTGCTATTAATACACAGAATAAACAAGGCGCTAGTACTTCTGACCAATCATATAACAGCATTTAGACAAACCCATGAGCAAATAAATACAACACGTGGTTTTTAAGTTTTTTGTTCAAAAGATTTTTTAAGAACAAACTTTTTGTAAACTTTATGAGCATTTGGGAATAATATGATATTTATGGCAATTCTACCGTTAACAAACACGACTTGGAAGCTAAGAATACGTTTGAATTGGGATAAGAAAAAATCTGTCACTAGGAGGTAGCAATTCCAAAAGTTTAAGTTAAGTTAAAAATTTGATATAAATACGGAAATTTTTTTTTTCAGTTTTTAGAGCCTGATATAAAAATTTTATCGAATAGATATCAGTCTTAATTATTTTTTGAGTGTTTTTTTTTAACGAAATAGATGTAGTCCATGCAGTTTCTGATATGCGAGGTAAGATATTGGGATAAAACGCATTCATTCATGTAGAATCACAGGATTCTCTTCTCCACATTAAACGCCTTTCCTTGTGCCCATTTAAAGTCTGCATAGCTTAGTATTCGGCGTTCATGAAACCCGTGATAATTTAAACTATAATATGTGTATAGCCCATACGATAAAGATTTGTGTGAGTTAATCTATACACATGGAATTTAAGCATTATCAAAGAAAATCGGACAGTGTAAAGACGAATAATGACCCCCATCGAATAATGACCGGGGGTCATTTTTCAACGACAAAAATGACCCCCTACCCGTAGGAAAAAGTCATTTTTTGTAGAAAAAGTGTCATAGAGATCATTATTTTATATGTTAGTCCTATAAAAAATTGACCCCCATTGAAAAATGACCCCCTTTAAAGTGAAAAGAGATTCTTTAATTGTCAAGTAAATAAAATTTCTTTTTAATATTCATCCTTATAGTGTTTGCTTAAAGAATGATATTCCACTTGTTTTTAGAAATCAAACCATGCAACAATCAGGTTCCAATACTCTTTAATAGAAAAAATTAATTTTTCTTTCATTTCAGCTATTAGCTTGTATAAGTTTGGCAAATCCTATTTGACAAATAAAGAGGAGGAAATATTTACCCCCCCCCCCAATAAAAAATTACGTTAAATCAAAACAAAAAAAAAATAAAAAATGAAAAGCAAAAATATAAATAAAACTCTATACCTTTCAATAATACTGAAAGAGGCTTTAGATAAAATATTGAAATGAAGTTAAGCCTTCACAAGTTCTATCATATCATAATTTACTGCGCCATGATTAAGAGACTCCGACCCTCAGCCAGGAAGGACAACTATTTATAATATAATTCAAAAAGTATTTATTTAAATGAAGCTTGAAAATTAAACATTTTCATGCAACAATTTCCATTATATGCCTCTTAATTTGCTTCAAGGTTCTTTGAACTTCTCAGAAAGGTCTAAACAAAAGTAGAAATTTTTAAGATACCAATGTTAATTAACATGATATGAAATTAGAAGTGATTTATGGAGCTTTTCAAAGAACCTTGAAGCACATTGAGAGGCATATAATGAAAATTGTTGCATGAAAATATTTAATTTTCAAGCTTCATTTAAAGACTTTTTAAATTAAATTATAAATTAAAGAGTTGTCCTTCCTAGCTGAGGGTCAGAGTCCCTTAAAGCATACTTTAAATGTTGGTGGGGTAATACTTGAAAGTATTGTGGCAAAGTAACAGTTGAAAATTAGTAGAATAGAAGATTATTTTAAGCTTATTTTTAGTCCCTCCTTATAGAAAAATAAAGGTAGGTTAGTTTTTTGTTGCTTTTGTTGATAATCGACTTCCTCCTAAATAGTTTAAGGTGATTGGGTGGTTATATCACCTAAAAATATGCTCTGTAAAGCTCTGGGCTAGTGTAAAATACACATTCTAATGCAAAAACTATACATGTAGACATAACCTTTTGATTTAGCACACAGTATTCATTACATTTCTTAATTCTTGTTTTACTCCACCCTTTAACCCAGTTCTGAGTATATTTTTCAGAGAATTTAATATGAAAATCAGAACAAACATTTTCATTTTTGTAACGTCTTCTTTATCAAATACTGTATCATAATATGAAAAGATAATTGAAGACCATTTCTTTTTATGTCCCTGTAATCGAAGATTCGGGGGTATATAGTTTTATCGTGTCCGTCTGTATGCCTGTCTGTCTGTCTGGCGGTCTGTTAAAAGTTCAGACATTGAGAGTATCTGAACACATAAAAATATATTTAAGGCATATATAGTACAAACAAGTTTTAAAATTAAATAAAATGTAGCTAGAATTTAACAGCGTAAAATATTTATCACATGTGTCATTTCGGGGTTTTATATACCAAAAGAAGTAAAAATAATCACTGATGTAGCAAGATTGACTAAGGTCAAACGATTATGTATAGATGTGTCCTCAGTGGGGAGTTCTGCATCAAACCATACATCAAGTCATTAATGATATTCCCAGCATTTGTGTTAGCCTGATAGTACAACCTTTATTTATAGAATCTGACGCAGACAGGGATACCTAATGAAAACATTTCACATGTTTTAAATAAAATGATCGATGGAGACGGTAGACAGTAAAAAACAATGTATCTTAATTATTTTTTGCCAATTTCATATAACTTAGAATTTGTATAAATGCCTCAAAGGTGATTGCGCAAACGTACTATATTGTAACGCGTAAATTTGATTAAGCAATGATGAAGCAGCATTTCCTGTTGAACACCGTCACAAAAGCCAGGCATTGCTCTACAAGCAATGAGAGCGGCTAAAAATTAAATGGAGGAAGAATAAAAACATAGCTACAATGTCGGCAAACCTAAACTTCTGAAATATTTCGTAATACTGTTGAATCCCTTTAATCAATGTGGGTCAATGTTCGCGGAAAAGCAAATTTTGTTAGTTCATGGGGATATAATTTCATGGGCAACTTGTATACAGTGTATATTGAAGATTAAATGAATAATTATATTGATGAAATAGCTGTTTGTGTGGACGTAAAAGGATGTGTAACGGTGATCCTTAAAATTCACAAACAATGGTCTCTTCTAGAACATTGTTGATTCCAAAATTGATGCACCAAATATTCACAGACAAGCTCTATTCAGGTACCAACCTCGATATCTGTGATCTTCCCGGCAAATTGTCAGGACTTACCAAACTTAATCCCAAATAAATGAATATCGTCGGCTCTATTCTGATCAATTGAACGAGTCCAGTAGGTTCCCAGCAGGTACACAACATTGAATAAAACTTTGAATCAACGTAGACTATTTATGTTGATTCAATGTTTAATTTATGTAAGATTTTGAAAATGGAGTTCAATGTTGAAATCTTAACGTTGAATCAATGTTGAAAATCAATGTTGATTAGACGTTAATTCAACATTTTTTATATTTTTCCGGGGAGATGGGGATGGTCATAATTTACTTAAAATTTCAACCGTTTTATTGCAGGGTTACTAAGATGTCTTCATATTTTTTTAATGGATTGCGACCCTCTGATAAGACAGATAACTTTCAAAGTACAAAATATGAATACTACTCACAGTTTTCTTAACCAGTTTCCTAATCGAGACCTCTGAGTAGTCAATTTGATGAGATCTAACATATGAAGGAAACATTACTTTCTATTTCTTTTGCCAATTTCTTTGTAATTGTTTTATCATATTTACCACAAAAAGTTTAAATCCAATATCAAAAGCCTTATAAATTGAATAAATCTTTTTAGGACCATTTTTAAAATGGTTTAAATGTTTCAAGCACTTAAAGCTCGAGATAATAAGCACCACCTTCAAATTTACTTGATCTGTATCCCCCTGTCAGTCAATTAAATTAAGGTCCATCATTGGGTACTTGAAATTGATTGACATTTAGCTACTAGTCCCTGTGTATATCTCTTTCACCTTGTTTGACACGCGTGGCCACCATCAAATTAACTTTCGGTCTTCTGATGTTAACCGCTAAATTACCATCGCAATAAGGAAGCCGTGAAAACAATTTCAGCTTGATAATTAATTAATTATCTGTATTCCAAACATATCATTAAAAGTGGATTTCTATCTCATTGTTTTTCAATAAAATAAATCAAAATTGTGTATATATTTACTAGTGTAAATTGCATAGGTGAATGAAATCTTGTTTTCACTGGTAAAAATAAAGAATGATTCTTGTTTTGAAACGCGGCGAAAAATTGCTGTGAAAATAAAGGAGAAAAAATAAGCTTTTAACACTTTTTGCAAGGATGTAAACAAAACATCTGATTAGTAATAACTTTGCCTGGACAAGTATTAAGAGTTTCTTTCTTTTCTTTTCCTTTTTATAACCGAACATTTCTTGCTTCGTGAGTTGCATTGTTACCTCCGTTCAAGGTCACAGGTGTTAAAAATAGTTTTGAGAGAAATACATATGTTAGCAATAATTCAATATTTTGTTTTAATTTGTTTAATTACAATCTAAATTTACTTAAAATACACACATACTTCGATGTAAAATTTAACTTTACAAAACCATCGCGACTTTTTATACAAACCAATAGATTTTAAGATTTTGAATGGGACAGAGAAGGATGAGTATTTTACTTTTGAAATTATACCTGTATTTCATGATGATGATTTTTTTTTACAACGAACTCAAGTCATTGCTGCTGTTAACAATGGAAAAGCAAAGTGCAGTAACTCTAAAATTTGCTAAAATTTTGTTGTCAAAAATGGTGTAAAAAATAAACAAAAGGGTGGTAGTGTGTTACGGACTGATACAGTGAGATGACGACATGTACAGTCTTTAAAAGTTTTTCAGAAACATTTTTGAAGTATTACTGCAAGTGTATATCAATGAAAATAAATTTATTGCATCATTTTCATGGAAAAAAAATTAAAATGAAATATTTCTTTCGAGAGAAAAAATTGAATTTCTGAATATACACCAAGAAGACCTGATTTTTATAAAACAGTAAAGTAATTTCTATGAGAATTTGATCTAAAATATTTTTTAAAACCTTGTATTCAATGCCAAATCATGCTTGGTCACATGAACTATTTTTGCCCGATAATGTTATTTGCCCTTTGCTGTCAGGATCCTTGTAAATTGCAAGGTGCAAAATGGTCACAACACTATGTGAATATCTTGCTTTCAACAATTTAGTTTATTTTTACATTGTAGGGGTGACATAACAATGATGAGGGTCATACCAGGGGGGGTTATTCAGCAAATAACTGTCAGCTTTTCACTTTTCATATTAATTGTATTTAAAATTGAAGATGGTTTTCTAAATACAAAAAATACACTCAAGAAATGATAACTTTTACTTGATAATTATTTTTATAATATTATCCCCCCCTTTTGAAGCCATTAGTTTATCCAAATGAAACTACAGATCAATTTGTTTTACTTCATAAAAATGAGAAATAACTCAACAATACTTCAAATAAAATTTAGAAATTACAATACAATCAAACAGAACTTTGTACATCACATCTGACTGAAAAAACAATATCTGTATTGTAAAGTAGGTTAATAAGACATTATTTTATCTAGATTTCATTCATTTAACTTCTTGAACATGACTATAATCATGCAGTTACAGGATTTCTGATCATGATATTAAGTTTCTATCTTGCAAAGAATGAAAAAGAGGGTGAAAAAATTCAAAATGTTACCACACCTCGAACTTCAAATTTCTGGCAACCATAAAGTATTTGATTTTCTTGTTAATAATATATTATATATGCTAGAAAACAATATTTAAATACATATTTTTTTGTTTATATAATTATTGTAAAGTACTTTGCATTAAATGAAGAATTGCAGCTAAGTAGATTTTGTCCCTTTAATTTAATAAAAAGATGGCAACACTTTTTGTTTAAAGATGTGAAACGATGACAACAACAAAAATATTATAACTTTTTTATTTTTCAACCGATTTCGAAAAACGAAACTGTTTTGGAAATGGTTTTGAATGCTCTTAAGTATAAAGCATTGCTTTTTAATCTGAGAAGTGCTTTTAAAAATCATGTTCCATCGCTACTGCTGTACATGTGATGTACAACATACAGTAGATTTTTACAAAAGTCGGCCTGTGAGATTTCTGCTTGTTTGATATTAATTATGAGTATGAAATTGCGAAATTTTACAATTATCATTAATTACTATTGATATTTTTCATTTACGATGTCGAATTCTACTAATTTTATGATGAACAGTGGGCCAACTAGCTGTACAGGTAATACCCATGGACTTCCTGTGTATACTATTTGTGTATAATGATTTGCTATTCCCACGGTCTGCACGACCGTTAATGCCTCGGGGTGCCATGCATGTAAAATTTAATCCCTCCCCTTACCTGAGAAAACAGTACGGTTAAAAATCTCGGCCTTTAATGCAGTATTTTTTAAGTACGACATTTTTTTCACATGAAGAAATATTTAGAAGAAAGATAACTCCTCATCACTGATATGTTTTTTTTTCTTCAACCACATAAAACATTTTGCTTTTCTGACTTAGGAAGCATCGCATCATGATGTTTTCTAACATGATTTAAATAGGTATTATAGTAAGTATTATTTTCATATACCACTCATATATTAAATTTATTGATGTGATAATAAATCGTTACTCTTTCTATTCCCTGTGTTCAATTTCTTCAATATTACAAAGAATCATAGTTTGATAGTCACTTTCGCTTACTCTAATAGTAAATTTTTAAATACATTGTTTAACCAAAATTTTGTCATACAATGTTAGTTTATACATGCCTTAAAGCAAATCACACAAAAATAATATTCAAATATTAATAGTTCTCTCATATGATAGATATAAAAATCGTATTTATTTTTTCTTCTAAAATTATTTCAAGATTCAGAGAGTGAGTCTCATCGTGCGTGTTTCTTGTAGACGATTTTTTTTTCTCTCTGTGCATTTTTCCTGTTTATTTTTATTATTTCATAATACATGTATACATAATTTTAGAGATATATTATACAATTATTGCTGTGTTTTGAGGTCAATACAATGATTTAGCCATCTGAGGAGTACAATATTCACCGAGCCCGGAGGGCGAGGTGAATATTGTACTTCGAAGATGGCTAAATCATTGTATTGACCGAAAAACACAGCAATAACTGTTTTATTATATGATTAAATTATAGCAACTGCTTTATTATATGATTTATTTGATTACATGATAGCAATATGATTAAATGATAGCAAACTCCAAAAAGTATGTTTTTTGATTTAATTGAATATTCTAACAAGAAATTTCAACAATATTTAAGACATTGTAACAGAAAAAATGGTACAATAAAATATTGAAACATCAGCTTCTTTTGTCTGATCTATCTGTCTATCACTGAACATTATAACCCTTTTCACTTGAAGTTGACATTGTAATTGATAGTAATATTTGATGAGTTGTTTAGAGTCAAAACTGGAAGGCCTGAGGCAATAGACTGAAAAGATGTTCTGGACATCTCTACGTGCTCTGTAACTGTGGTTTGTCCACTTTTACTTACTGAGTTACAAGTACTTGCATTCAGATTCGACAGTGCATTCGTTTCAGAAATACATGGGCCCCCCACATTTTGAATGCCATAATCAAAATCTGCACTACTTAAAATGGAATCAAAATCATCAGGATCATTTAATAAATCTGCCAGTACATTGTCAATGTCAGACAGTGAATTTGATACCGGTATTGGCTCAAGTTTCATTTCAGAGGCCTCGAAATAGCTTGTAGTTGATGAATTTTCTTTCTCCTGCACAATGGTTTCAGTACGAAGGGTTTTGGATATACTTTCGGACATTTTCCGCTTTATTTCTGGCTCTGTTTGGCCTGAATAAGTTTTTAAACTGGACTCGGCACGATGTCCGGTGACACTCATGATGTGACGTCCTGAGAATAAACCAGTTGAATCCAAGGTGTGCACCAAGGTTGCGCGCAAAGAATGGTTCGTATACCTCTGTGATAATCCTGCCTTTTGGGATATTGCAGCCATCAAGTTCCCTATAGTGTTATGTCCCAAAGGAACGTTGTCATACCAATAATGAGAACTAGAAAAATTACGTTTTGGCCTTTGGAAAATTCGGTCACACTTTGGATTAAGATGTCTTTTGTATTTGATGAATGACTTCACTGGGCACAGAGGATCATCTAAAAATTTAATGAAATAAATAAATAAAATGTCACATTGCATTTTTTTAACATGTTTAAAAAAATACTTTGTCTTTAAAGTTTATAAATAAACAAAACATATTGAACACTGTTTAAGCTATATGATGTACTAACCTGGCATTGCATACATCCTGCCCTCCGCTGTGTTAGCGTTCTTTTGGTGGTTTTTGGTCAGTTCGTCCTTGTCTAAATAAATGTAAAGGTGTCCCTCTGCATCGTGCCTAGCACTGAAATCTGATATCTTTAACTGATGTAAATTCTCACGGCCTCGGCGTCCGAAATACAAGACAATGTCTACAAACACCTTTTCCTGTAGTTTCACGTTGTTCTCAAGATCAAAATACTGATACATAAGCTTTAAATCGTTTTTTTCAATAGGAGGGTAATGGGAAACCCCTCCCTTGCCACTCCGTTTTAGCTCCTTAGTAGCTGCGGTGAAAGCCAGTTGTGATTTGCGGAAATCTACTCCGTGGATGATGTCCCTTGTATTTTGGGAATTCACCGACAAATGTCTGTTAAGTCCATGTCTAATGGAAAATAAACTGCTGCGTTTATAAAGCTCACCGTTAACTGTTCTCGCCTCCGCATAAAACTTGCTTAACGTAGAATCCAGTTCACTTGGTTCGAACGATTCGAAATCCGTAGATAGACCCTTTTCTTGTAAATAGGAACGAAATATCTTTGTTGCCATTTTTGTGGCCTTCTGGGTGTTTTCGGCATCCTTATCTTTCAAAAGCCTGTCAAAATCGCTGTCGTCAATTGAAGCGAACCTAGTAGCCATTGTTTACGTCTGCTGAAGTCATAACCGAACTCGGTGTAAGACGCGCAATTTCATTGGACGACAAAAATAAGAATAATCGATCGCGTCATCAAGAAGTTCCCTATCTATTTTTGGTCCGATGTAGCTTAAATAATTCCTTGTATTGACTTGGAACATCACGTGCAGGTCAATACAACGTAGTATTTCTCTAACATAGTTGGATCTAAGCCAATCAGAGAGATGGAAATTATTCAATCATATAATAAAATACAATATTACACCTTGAAAGTATCTCGGAAAAAACAGTTCTAAACTATTTTAATGACCCAAAGTCATAGCTTCTAGGTTTCTTTATTTTTAAAATTTTCTAACAATCTTGTTTAGAATTAGAATGTTGAACAAGTAAAATCATTGTCATGTAACAAACAAAATATGAGTGGTCCACAACTGATCAAAAACATATAGTATGATTTTGAATTGAAAAGGTACATGTATCTAAAAATATAAAATTAAAACGTGATTTCCTTTTAAATACTTGAGTAGGCCGAGCCCTCGGTAAGGCAGCTACATTGTATGGCTCTTTAAAATTTTCTAAGGTGAAATTTATAGCATACATGTAGGGTCATAACCCTTTAAAGGAAAACATAAGGTATATCACTATGTGAAAAAAGATTTATATTGTAAACAGTAAATATTTAATTTCCTATCAATAGTTAATGCATTATTTTCACCAAAAGACATTTTATAAATTAATGAAATAGTCCAGAACATGAAACCATTCCAAGGTAAGATGTAAACGTTATATGGTATCACTCTTGATGCAGAAGATATGCATTTGGACAAATTATGTCTCTTCAATGATACTCAAACATGCCGAAAGGTTTTCTTTAATATGTCGCGTTGAAGGTCACAGCAAGTGTTTCTTCTTTTCACGCATAAGATTTTGCATAAATTCAGCTTCATATGAATATAAAAATAAGTCTGTTAATAACGAAGTGCAATTTGTACTCATGTAGCTTACATGCTAGATAAGTGACGATGACATGTAGATCACTTTTCCCCAGATCCCTCCTTGGCAAAAGTATATAATTCACAAAGGTTTAAGATATCATTTCAATAAACAATAAAAGCCCCTCCATGTAGGTGCAGAATATTTTAAATCTGTGCTTGATAATGTAAATCTTGTATGAATTCTAAAAAGCACATTTTCATTTCTGTTTGACTTGTTTTATTGAAGCGATATATATACTTAGATGCGTTCGTGACACAGGAATGATTTTCTGGCCTGGCCAGTACACTTTATCTTGTGCACATCTCCTATGGTAAATCATTTGGGGACACATGAGTTGATCAAGGCATTTCTAAACTACAACAGACGAAACAATCCCAATGAGATTTTTGAATTATTTTTTGTTTTGAATCAATCACAGAAAAAAAAATTATAGTGCTAGACTGGAAGGAAAATAAAGTTGAACGATTGAGTATTCTTACATTTCGCCAATATATATGCGGAATAAAATTAAATCACACCCTTAACAATAGAATCTCTGCCCTTATATTAAATCTTTACTAACATTTAATAGTTGTTTTACTAAAAGAAATCACTTGGATTTGCATATACAAGAAAGCAAATCAAAACAAAATCGTTCCATCAAGCAGAAAGAAATAAGTTAAACATACTGCAGAAAAATAATCACAGATAATTATTTGCCAAATATTTCTCATGAACATATACGGTTTAATCAAATAATTCAAACGAACGACTCATTTATTTTTCTAAAAAGATTTTTGATGCAGGTTTTGTTTTGTAAGAGATCTATTTAAAGATATGTATGCCGTGTTAAACAGCATTTTTGCACAGTTGAAACCGAACAAAAATTTCTGGAGTATGATAAGCTACCAAAATGAAGCATTCTTGCAAATTTGACGAAATTTTATTCGGTTTTAACAAAGTACTGGTCAGGAAAAGAACACGATATTCTCATGCATATTTATAAAGGACTGACGTTTATCCTGATCTGCGCATGTGCGCGGGAAAAGTATCGCGAGAATCGTCAGGTCGAGGAAAATATTTTTTGTGACGTCTGTTCATTGAGGGACATAAATAGACCAATCAGCTCAATGAGTTGCCTTTAATACATTTATGGGTTACTACATAAAATACTACATGTGTTTTTCAAAAAGGCTAGTTTTTAAAATCGCTCTCAGAAAGACTTGATGCATTATGTACATTATTATCTACTAATCCCATGCTCATATTTGCATACTAATGATTAACAATGATGAAATTAAAGTTTTCCCCACTCCGCTGTACAGGTCCGTTTGTTTAGAGTTTCCCCGTGCTGTACTGCTAGTGGACATTTTCGGTTGGGTGAGCATTTACGGATCTTCAGTATGGAGCGCATTATGCGCAAACATTATTTATGTCATGTACAATGTATGGAAAGTAATTTAAACTGCTATGTTTACACCCTGAATGGGATATCGTCAATTATCCCTTTTTTAATATGAACTACATAGCATATATAGATGAAACTTACATACCATACATCTTGCCTTCTTAGAAATATAGTTGGGCTAATAAAATAAAATTGGTGAAGGAATTCCAGGCCTCTAAAAACTATTCCAGTTTGAGGGCACAACCAAGCATTTCGATGAACACCATTAAGAAAAATTAATTCAGGTAAGTAGCATCGTTTTTTTTAAAGTGGGTGGGGGATAGAACAGTTAGAATAAAAATCAACTAGCTCGAAGAAATCTGACAAGTGTAACAGGAAAGGAGAAAATGTATGGCTGGACCGGGAATCGAACCCGGGACCCCTGCATCACTAGTCAGGTGCTCTACCGATTGAGCTATCCAGGCCGATATCCACGGCCCTAACCATTACATTCCTCCCTCCTTAAAGGTCTTCGCCCTCGAAGACACAACCCAAGTTCTTATTGCCCCCGGCAGGACTTTCACCTGCAATTCCAGGGGTGGTCAACGGCACCAAATCTGTAACAGGAAAGGAGAAAATGCATGGCTGGACCGGGAATCGAACCCGGGACCCCTGCATCACTAGTCAGGTGCTCTACCGATTGAGCTATCCAGGCCGATATCCACGGCCCTAACCATTACACAAGTAAAATAGGTTCCAATATCTTTCACTACTAAATTTTATTCATTCACTACAATTTACTGCCAATCTCCAAATTTCACTTTCGAATTAGCCCGAGCCAATGCTGATAACCTACTTGCAAGATTTTTTTATATTATTTTCAAGGGGTCAGGAATACTGTAGTTCATATGTAAAGAATATAATTGTATTATTTAGTAGTATTCTGGTTTTGGCATTCGGTATATTGTGCAGATTTATACATGATATTCTGTGGAATACTTTTTGTTGTTTTGAACTATTAAGAAATGCAGAATCGAATGTATCTAATAACCATTTTGATTGATCAAATTACTAGTATATCATTTGTTTGTATTAGTTATTTCATTTTGGCGCAACATGGTTTCCACACTTCTTTATCAATAGTCGCTGACATCTGTAGAAGTTCACCCAACCGAAAATGTCCATTGAAAAGACAACTGCACGTGATTATTCCTCGGTACAAAAAGCAACCAACTCTGAGGTGCTCTCAATATTTACAATCCCTAACTCACGTGTTTGTAGTACAAACGTAGTAGACCATCATGCTTTTCGGTTCATGCACGAGATTGGACCATTGTTTGCTGACAATTAGAAATGGCAGTAAAAAGTCCGGACTGTTAAAGGCCTTTTGTTCTATGGAAAAACAACTGATTTCCGGCAAAGAATAGTAATTACAGTACGGGGGACCGGGGCACAACCCAACATAATCGTCTTGACAAGGAATAATAACAAGAGGCCAAAGGGCCACATAGCTCACCTGAGCACATCTACTAGGAAAAAGCACAGATCAGATCAAAACTGAAAGTTTACTGGGGGAGGGGGGGCTTGAATTTTAACCCTCCTGGGTGTTATGATTTGAACAATGTACAATCTACACTACCTGAGGATGATTCCATATAAATAGAAAAATATCACTAATCATGGCTTTGAAGTACTTGAAAAGAAGATTTTTTCCCTATATATCCTTATGTACAAATTTGGTCAGCCATTTTGGGCCCAAAACTAGCCCCAGTGGTCATGATTTGAACAAGCTTGAATCTTCACTAACTGAGCATGATTCCACATAAGTTTTGTCTTTCCTGGCCCAAAGGTTCTTGAGAAGAAGATTTTTTAAAGTTTTTCCTATATATTCCTATGTAAAACTTTGGTCAGCCATTTTGGCCCCATCCTAGCCCCGGGGGTCATGATTTAAGCAAACTTGAATCTA